>NW_021821121.1:0-104300 GCF_901001135.1 Rhinatrema bivittatum | reverse complement strand
CCTCCCCCCCACGCTAACTCAAAAAACAAATTTTTCCTGAACTTCTAGAAAAATCCGTTTCGGGATTCGGGTCTCCCGAACCAGGATGATTAGGCAATTTCATGAAATTGCCTAATTCGTTCTAAACGAATGCACATCCCTATTGTGTACAGGCAAGCAGAAAGTTCAGTTGTCAGTATCAAACTAAAGGTTATATCTATAGATTCACAGTCCCCCGACACAGGCTGTGTTTCAAAGAGACTGCATTGGGAGGGAACCCACAAGGAGTTGGAAGATCATCTAAGCTAAAAGGAGTAACATATTGAAGGAGCTGAATCCCCAAAAGGCAGAAGTATAAATACAATTCAAAACAATGCTTTAAGGAGAATGTTCATAGGAAAATGTTCAGTTAGGAGAAACTTGTACAATGAGCTTAACGGGGAAATCAGGCCTGCTCTGTAGCATTGTTTTGAATTTTCGGGATTCAGCTCCATCAATATGATACTCTCTTTAGCTTAGATGATCTTCCAACTGCTTATGGGTTCCCTCCCAATGCAGTTTCTTTGATCATTCATCTTTGATGATTGGTCTCTCGCCCATTTGTTTTTTGCATTTGGGCTTGGGCCATAGCCTCTGGATTTGGTCTCAGGCAATGCCCTTGGTGAAGCCTCAGCTTCGGGCCTCGGTCTAGGCATAGGCAGAGATGACAGCACCATGCTCAGCTGTAGATTGTATCCCCTGCTTTGGGCCTTGGCTTATGCCCTAGTGAGGCCTTTGCCCTAGGCCCAGTGCATTCATTTTAATTGACTGCAACAAATACTTTTGTTTGATTTGGGGGCCCTCAATTCATTTGGAGCCCCCCAAATGAAATAAATTGCCCTTATTCATCGTATTTTGCACATTCGATTAGGAATGCTCATCCCTATTGTGTGCAGTTCTGGTCACCAAATCTCAAAAATATATTGAAGAATTAGAAAAGATACAGGGAAGGATAACCAAATGATAATGAGGATGGAACATTTCCCCTATGAAGAAAGGCTAAAGATGTTAGGACTCTTCAGCTTAGAGAAAAGATGGCTGAGGAGATATGATGGAGATCTATAAATAATGAGTGGAATGGAAAAGTGCAAAGACTAGGGGAGACACCATCAAGTTATTAGATAATACATTTAAAATAAGAGAATATATTTTTTCACACAATGCATAATTACTTTGGAATTCATTGCCAGAAGATGTGGTAAAAGATATTAGTGTAACTGTGTTTATGATAGGTTTGGACAAGTTCCACTAACCATTATTAAGGTAGAGTTGCAGAAATCCATTGCTTATCCCTGGGATAAGCAGCATTGAATCTATCTTCCCCTGGGGATCCTTCCAGGTACTTGTCACCTGGATTGGCCACTGTTAAAAACAGGACAATGGGCTTGAAGGACCTTTGGGCTGACCCAGTATGGCAAGTCTTATGTTCTATGTTCATAGACAGTTGTAGTGAGTCATGAAGCCATTGTCTCTATTCAGACCTAGTGTGATAAAGTTTTTTGATGAGTCCCAATTCAGCAGTTTCACACTGGTGTGTTCCTTTGAAGTTCTTTTATAAGAATATGGCAATTGTAAGGTCAGCTAGAGAATGTCCTGGAAGGTTAAAAATTTCTCCTATTGGGTTCTGTATATTGCCAGTTTTAATGTCTGGTTTATGTCCATTTATTCTTTTCCTAACAGATTGACCTGTTTGTCTCATGTAGACAGCAGAGAGACATTGCTGGCAGGTAATGGCATATATTACTTTGGACAAAGAGCAGGTGAATGAGCTCCAGATGTTGCAGTTGATGTTGTTGGGTCCATGATGGTGTTGTCTGGGTTAATATGTGGACAGAGTTGGCATCTGGGTTTTGGGCAATGTCTGGTTCCTGAGTTGGTGTTATTGCTGTACAATTTGTGGTTGCTGGTGAATATCCGTTTGAGGTTGGGGGGCTGCCGGTAAGCCAAGATAAGTTTGCCACCCACGGCCTGTGAGAGGGTTGAATTATTGTCCAGGATGGGTTGTAGATCCTTGATGATATGTTTCAGTGGTTACAACTGGGAGCTATAGATAACAATCAGAAGTGTTCTGTTATTTTCTTTTTTGAGATGATCCTGTAGCAGAGTGTTCCTAGGTATTTGTCTGGCTCTGTTGATTTGTTTTACAAAAATGTCCATTGAAATAGGAAAAAGTAACCCACACTGAGCCGGAGTAAAGTGAATAAGTTTAATATTAAGTGCAATAGCAGTCAGAGCTATTCTCACTTAGTATTAACAGCGTGAAAAAGATTAAAACAGTTTATTGGTGGCAAGGATGAGGACTTACCTGGAGTATTGTGTTAAGTTCTGGAGACCATACCTCAAAAGGGACAAAGACAGGATGGAGGTGGTCCAGAGAAGGGTAACAAAAATGTTGGGGGTTCTCCATCAAATGACTTATGAGGAGAAATTGAAGAACCTAAATATGTATGACCCGAAGGAGAGGAGGTACAGAGGAGACATGATACATACTTTCAGATACCTGAAAGATTTTAATGATGTACCATCGACAAACCTATTCCTTTGAAAAGAAATCTACTGTTATCTGGCAAACAGGGTCATTCATCAAATTGCATTAGGGTGTTACCCCGGGCGTTAGGGCCCTAACACCCGTAATAATACCATAACGCCCATGATAAAAAACACATCACAAGGTGTGTATGCAAATTTTTTAATTTTAATCACTAGGGAGGAGTTTGGGTGGAGTTTATGAAAATGAGGGATGTTTAACTTGCATGCGATAGTGTAATGCATGTTATCACGCCAGATATAACTGCACCTTTTTTCTTGGCATTATGCTCTGCAATATGCAGCTAGGTCGAGAATACAATGTACAAATATCATCTTTGTGTACCTTTTCTCACTCCAAATCACATCAAATCACTCCAAATCACAGTACACTAATGTGTACTATGCTGTTCGTACATCTGATGGTGCATGTAAAAATGCCCCCCAATCCCTAGACCACCACCAAAACCTCACCTTGAGTTACTAGTTGATTCTCCTACAGTGGTATAAATAGTCGATTAATATGAGAGCATTAAAAGAGTGTGTGTCTCTCTCTCTCTCTCTCTCTCAGACAAACCCATTTGAATATTGACTTCTAGAGATTTTGATTTAATACTGTGTACATACTATGATGGCTAATTTTTGGCATGTGCCACTAGAATTTAGTGCATGGCCCAAAAACGGATGTTGTAGCAAGATGTTGAAATTTAAATAACATGCCTGTTATAAAGTTTTAGTGGGTTGCCTTCTTAGCATTCCAAGAGCTCATCTATGATCATTTAGTTGCTATTTTTAAAGTGCTAAAGAGCTTTTTGTACTGCAACCAGTTTGCACATATGGTTCAGATGGCATTTGATAATCCCTTCTGGCTCTTACTTAATTAATCTTTCCCTGTACATTAAACACAGTGAGCCTTCTGACTCTCAGTAAAAGAGTTACCCCTGAGAAAATGCACTCAGCTCCGCTAAAAACTGCTGGAAATACACTGGAATACAAATTTAGAGATCCATATTTAAAAGCATTTAGCCGGCTAACTCGGACGTTAGCCGCTAAATGGATTTTTGGGCACTCAACTGGCTAAATTCTAGCCGGTTAATAAGGTAACCGGGTTGAATTCAGCCGGCTAATGGGGGTCATTCTTTATGTGCGATGTGCTGTGGTTCGCGGTGGTATTATTAAAATTAGGGGAAGGGGAGGAATGTGGGCAGGGTTTGGGCGAGTTATCTCCTGGCAGTGCTGCAGGCGATGTTGTCTTTCACATTATTGCCGGCAGCACCGCGGGAAATAACTACACCTTTTCCTGTGGCGCTGTGCGGGCAAAAGTGTGCGCACAGCAAAGCGGCCAGCTGCCCACTACCGCCCCCTCGCCCCTCTTGGAAAGTGTTGCTGTTTTGTTTGGGAAGATCTGCTCGTGATTGGAATATATGTATGTGTGTAAGGATGCGTGAAAAAAAATGTATGGTAGCTATATTTCATTTTATTAAAGAATAGGATGGCCAAATGTATTAATCCCCAGGGGATGAGTACAGTCATACAGCATCATCTCCTGTCCATGGCTTTCATTATGCAGGCCCTCTGTTTCCAGGTAGCTGAGTCCTCTCGAGTGCATACTCAGTTTAGTGTGATCATGATATTTACTTGCCTTTGCTAAGTAACATGCTCATGCTAGTAGTTTAATACCAGGCATTAAAAGTTCTAAAATGGCATCCAGTTAGTGAAAACTCATTAAATACAGAAGATGGTGATCATACCAAACTATTTAGCATAAATTTAGTAAACCCTCATTTGCATATCATGTTTTTTCATTTAAGTACACTGACATGCAGATTTTGCATGTTCACGCTAATGTCTTTACAGACCCTTTTAACATGCATAGTAGTACCTTCCTGCATAGCATTCTATTGTTTGCATGCACAATATGGGCCATACAGGTGAATTTTCAAAGGAGCTACGCATGTACATGTAATATACTATCGTAACAATTTTCAAAAGCTATTTATTCAAATTAAGTGCACTTAACGCGGGTAAAACCTATTGATAATTCAATGGCATAAACTGTAGCAATTTTCAGAAGCCACTTAACCTTTTAGATCCTTCTCATTAAAGGAATAATTTCCTGATGCCCCTTTTTACATATCTTATTTAACTAGACCCAAATATGGTATAAATAATGGTATAAAAAAATTTGCAAGTAATTAAAAGTATATGAAAAATTGTTCCACTTGTAGAACATTGGTACCTAAAAGGTTACTGTGTGTTAAATGCATTTACACATGTAAAACCCAGTTGTAAGCATGTAATTGCTTGTAAAAATCACACCCTGGAATGGTAACTTTAAAAGCGGCATGCAGGGGAAAATTGACGCAAATGGGTTGGCACATGCCTAGATACACAGCCATTTTCCCAACAAGGGAACGAACATTTTCTCTTGCCGGCCCCATCCTATGGAACAAACTCCCCACAGAACTAAGAATAGACCCATCCACCCAATCTTTCAAGAAAAATCTGAAAACATGGTTTGTTTGGTTTTTTTTTTTTAATTTATAATTTGTATTGATTTTCCAAAATTAGACAGAAAAATAGGTAAATAATTACACCATAATTTAAGATTTCAAAATCCAAAATTTACCTTCCAGTGACAAATATTGGTCTAATTATGATCTAATCAAAGGATGTCATTACATTTACACATCTATGAATACCAGAGACATGGCAAACTAGGGGAGAAATGAAAAGACAGAAATTAATATAATCCACGATCATGCATTATAGTCCTGTCTTAATTATATTTCACTGGACTGTGCTGGTGACATGGCTAATCTTTTTTGCTCAACAAAAATTTTTAAATGATCGGGGACA
This sequence comes from Rhinatrema bivittatum, assembly GCF_901001135.1. Classification (NCBI taxonomy): domain Eukaryota; kingdom Metazoa; phylum Chordata; class Amphibia; order Gymnophiona; family Rhinatrematidae; genus Rhinatrema; species Rhinatrema bivittatum. The sequence continues at coordinate 98,897 of NW_021821121.1, read as the reverse complement.
AAGAATAAATAAATATCCTGATGTTTTTTAATAATACATTTACAGGGATATCTGAGGGTAAATGTAAATCCCATTGACAGTACTTCCTGTCTAAAAGTCAGGAACTCTCTTCTTCTAACTGAGTGGAAATAGATAAATCTGGAAAGATTTTAACCCAACTTTCATGAAAAATGATAGGGTATTTACCAAAATATTGTTTCTTAACTTTATTTAAATCAAGTAAATTTGAAAAGGAAACCAATAGTAAGCCCCTATCAATTATCTGATTATCAGTACTTTCAAGGAAATTTGTGAGATTGCCTTGAAAGGGCATCTCATCGGTATTCAAATTTGGGTTTTTCTTAGGTAAAAAACAGCAATAACTAATTATCGGTAAATCATTTTCTGGAAAGCTCAATATTTCCACCAGAAATGACTTTAGCGTTTCCATCGGTACTTGCCCAACTACCCTAGGGAAGTTAAGCAGGCGCAGATTCAAACGCTTATTGTTATTTTCAAATAATTCAAGTCGTCTAGATAAATAATCTCTGTCTTTTGCTACAGTTGACTGAAATTCTAAATTATTTTCCTCTTTATCCTCTAAAACCTTTATCCTTAATTCAGAATTTTTAACACATTCTCGGATTTGCATTAAGTCCTGCTGATTTTTCCCTGTCACAATGTCTAACTTTTTCTCTAGTCCTTTTATGTCCATTGACATTTTAGCCATCATGACCCATAACAATCCCAATGTAACCACTGCAGGGCGCTTTAAGGTTTCAATATGGTCACCCCCTGAGGCTAGATCTCCTCCCTCAGACGTTTTTCCATTTCCACCTCTGATATTTCTAATCGAGGTTCCTGACTCAATTAAATTGAGTTCCTCTGGCAATCCTCCGATGAATCCTTCAGCCACCCTGTATATTGGGGGTATATCCAGATTGGGACTCAGCGACGCTTCCTCCAATCACTTAAGCTGTTCTCCCAGAGAGCCTAAGTCAGCGGTATCCTTAGCTGCTGGAGATACAGGAGCAGACAGGAAACGAACTATTTCTTGCTGAATAGGAGACGGAGGGGGCAGTGAGGGAAAAACCCTTATCTTCCCCTTCCATTTTGGCGGCATCTTATAAAGTAATCAATCTTATTTATCAGCAATCAGCTCATTCCTGCTAACAATGCAATAGTACTTGCCTCTGTGGTGGTGACTTTTTTATTTTATTTTTATTTATTTGATTTTATATACCGGCAACCGTTTGCACATCGTGCCGGTTTACAGATAACTTACAACCAAAAGATATATAGGCGAAAGCCTTTACAAGGAACAGCTCGGTTAGTGAGGTTTGAGGAGTTCCTCCTCAAACCTCACTAACCGAGCAAAGCCGCGCGCGCGGCGCGGTGGTGCGCCTAGAGTACGCCGCTCTTATGGCGTCTCCTCAGCCCCTCCCGATGACGTCGGGGCTGGCAGGCAAACGAAACAGCATGGGTAATATCGGGGCTTTCCGGGTGCTCCTTCTCTCTCACACAGTCACAGCACAAGGTACCTCCTTGACGCTGCTCTTATGGCGTCTCCTCGGCCCCTCCCGATGGCGTCGGGGCTGGCAGGCAAATGAAACAGCACGGGTAATATCGGGGCTCTCCGGGTGCTCCTTCTCTCTCACACAGTCACAGCCATCTGAAAACATGGTTTTTCTGCAAAGCGTTTCCAACATCACACACGAACCAACCCTGCACTCAGAGCAACCCCCCTCCCTACCACTGCACCAATAAATTCACCCCTGTTACTCGAATGCTAATTACTGCCATTATATTTCTATTTATGCTATCCATTTTCTTATGCAATCTATTCCTATCACTGTCTTTGATACAAAATATACCTAATGATAATTATTGTTATCTGTTACTCCAATGCTAATTACTGCTATTATACCACTATTTATGCTATCTATTCCTTTTTGTAACACTATTATTATTTATGCTATCTATTTCGGCACTGTTTACCCATATTGCTGCTAATAAAATCTTATGACATTTCTCTAATCATTAACTGTACCTGTCAAAAGGAAAGGACTTCCTTCCCGCACCTTTCAATTTACTTGTAAACTGATGTGATATGTAAATCGAACACCGGTATATAAAACAAATAAACAAATAAATACATTTTATAATTTGCTCACACATATGTGTGCACATTATAAAATAGCCAGAGCATGTGCACATGTGCATGCAATTTTAAGTGTGTGCACACCCAGCCGCGCATATTGGGTTTCAACCACGCAAGTCAGGGTATTTTAAAATGGGCATGCATCCACGCCATGATCATTTTCACCAGTTCATTCACCAGTTCACCCAGTCTACAGTTACCTTTTCCAAATTCCCCCTTATTTAATAGCCTGCACGCCCCCTAGTTTCCCCAGACCCTTTAAACTCCTCTGAAATTGCTGTGGTTTTTTTTTTTTTTTTTTAACTTGCACCTCCTCCATAACAGAAGTAAACTTACACGGCAGAGGACCTGGACACCTAATTATTTACATGCACATCTATTGGCCGTGCCCTGAAACACCCACTTGCCTTCCAGAGTCCCATCCAGACCACACCCCTTTTTGAAATCAAGTGAGATGTGCATGCTGTGGAAGGTACACGCGTATCTGGGCGGCTTTAAAAATTCTTTTGGCGAGAGCAAATCCCCTCATTGGTGCGTGCATGTGATGTGCATGCCGGGCTTTTAAAATCTACCTCTTAATGTGCATGCTAAAATTTATTTCACAGGCTCTTTGCAGTTATGACATAAGAACATAAGAAATACCATGCTGGGTCAGACCAATACTACAGGTTAGTGAATGCCACCATATTTTCCCTCTGGGGAAAATACCATGGCTTAATAAATCTCCCTCATAATTTCCTAATGCTAGGCAAATGAATTGCAGATTTGTTTAGGTCCTCAAGTTTTAGATGCCTAAATTTAGATGAATTTGGATTCTCTGTTCAGCTGAAAATCTGCCTACATTTTGCCACCTAAAATTTAATTACTTAATTTAGGAAATGAGCAGTTTTTGAAGACTGACCTCTCTGTTAATATGTTACTGCTCCCTGTGCATGAGACTCATTATCTATTTTTAGACAAGCAAAGTTACTTTGCTGACTGGCTAAGTTCAGCCACTCAATCCATGGATGCACAAAGAGCAGATCTTAAAGTATCCAACCAAACTTTAACCAGCTAGATTTTGGTAAGTTTTTCGCTGAAAACCTAGCTGGTTATTTTTGCTCCTCTATGGTTGTTGTTTTTTTTTTTAATTTTACCCAATGCTGTTTGGATTCTGATTAAACCCCAGAATTAGCAAGATGGTTTGAGCTACCCTGTTGGACCCTTATACTTAAAATATTGTCTACCATGACCCATGTTTCCACGCATTCCTCATTTGTCTATAGATTTCCCTTAGGGAAATATTGAGATCAATATTGAGCACAAAAATCCAAGCTTTCAATATTTCCTTTGCTGATCACATAAATTGTGTGCACACAAAAAGGGGTATCACTGGAAGCAGTCTGGGGTCAGAATTAAACTTTAGCTGGTGAATGCACATATTCAGTGTTCTTTGGGTAGAGTCATGCATGTAAGTCTGGTCAAAGAAATCATAGTCCTAAATGTATCTGCATAAAGACATGCATATAATTCTAGCCATGGAGGTTCAGCAGGCCCATATACATGTAAGTCAACTTAATATTCGGGAAAAGTTACTTGAGTAACTTTATCTCCATACATTTGGGCATCACCAATTTACTGAATATTGACCCAATTGTCATTATGGTAAAAAAGGAAGAATCCAAAATCATCCTGTGAGTATGGTTTTTTTCCCCATGAGTGAGTGCTTTTTCAAGAATTTATTTTTTTCCTTAAGCACAGAGTGTGAATAAAACTCTGCGTTCATTTATACCCAAGGAAAAATCATCAGATTGTATTTAGAATATGTTCTTTGACACATCAACCAGGGCTGTGCCTACTGCTGCCAAGGTAACTGTTGAGCAAAGCAAACATGTATGTCATCTAAATTTTGCTATAAATTCAAAAGCTGGCTTGCTAGGTTGTAAACTTGTGAGGAAAAACACGTACTTGTAGAAAGGGAGAGTTCCAGATTGCAAAGTTGCAGATTCAGCAATTAATCTGAATTTAGCTTGCTTGCTTTTTGCACAAATAAGCCATCTATTTTTGTAGGCAAAGAGTTTGTTTAGGGAACAGACCTGACTATTTATCATAGTTTTGCCTTGGCTGTCTCGGTTAAAACTCAGTTATCCCACAGGTACTTCCTACTTTCATTGCAATAATATGCCATACAGTAAGGGCTGAATTTTCTAAGGGTTACTATATACATGTGTTATAATTTTTTATGCTGAATATCACAACATAATAGAGTACCAAAAATGAATGCACTTATAGGAAAATACTCAAGAAATAGCATTCACAAATAATAATCATTTCTTATTGATGAAACACCAAGGAACAATGTTTCAAAAGGTCATCCTAACATCTAAGATAGTGCAATTTTTATTTGCAATTAGAAAAAAAAATTTTTAAGTTTTTTTGGACTTTGTAATATGTTTCAAGACCGTTGATTATACTTGACCCAGTCTATATGGGGAAGCAGCAAAAACACACTTCACTATTTCAAGTGTTACGACGGTCTTTTGAATCATTGTTCCTTGGTGTTTCATCAATAAGAAATTATTATTGTTGTTTGTGAATGCTATTTTTTGAATAATTTTTTATGCGCCTAAAATATGTAAACGTACCTTTATAAAATAGGTAGATAAAGTATGTTCCTTCTTGTACTGAATATATTTGTGCATATTGTAACGCAGGCATGTACTTTGGAGCAGAAATACATGGTATTTTATAAACTGTGCAATTTCCACTGCACAGTTTATAAAATACTAGCATAAATCCACCTATGCATGCAAATGCTGTTACATGGATAGGTTTGAAAGTTAGGCTCTGTAAAGGAGTGGCCCTACTACTCCTGCCTGGTCCACCTTAAAACCCATAGAAGGAGAGAGCTCTGTTGGCCGGAGCCTACTGGGCAGTGTAAGAGGAGGAGCCCAGTTGGAATCAGGAGGTCCCAGCATCTCCAGAAGAAGGAGCTCCTGAATCCTTTCTGTGCCAAGGTATGGTGAGAGTACACTGCTAGAAGGCAGACAGTCTACTATTGACTGTATGCTGAAAGTGGTTAATGAAGTTGAAAGTTGCATGAAGAAAGGCTGGAGTCAGTGCATTTCCTGCCTGAAACCTATGGAGTTTACTTGGCAATCCCACATATGGTGTCAGTTGGGGATTTATGCTCTGCCCTTGGCACAGAGAGAAACCCAAATCTCCTGGGGAGGAAAGAAAGAAGTAGAGAAGAAAAGAAAGTTTATGGTGTATGGTACATGCCAAAGTCCAGGGCTTCTGCCTAGTCATCGATGACAGATTCCCACCGGACTGGGTAAGTGACCCGAGGAGGATGATGACCCTGGCATTTTTTCCGGGTGGGTGGGAGGGAGGACTAGTTTTGGTTATTGGCCATTATATTTTTTAATTGCTTGATTTTTTTTTTTTTTCACACGAAGCAAACAAATCAAGCAATCCACAAACCAAAATTTGTGGGAAAAAAATGTCCTGAAAATGAACCAAATAAAAAAAACAAATTTTCTTTTCCCTGCACATCCCTAGTAGAGAATAGATCCTATCACTCAAAAATTAATTACTCACTCCTGGAACTTGCCAGTGCTGGAAATTTCCACACTTTACTTAACATATTATTGGTGGCAAAAAAGGACCAGATGACCCATTTAGTCTGCCCAGCAAGCTTCTTATGGTAGTATATGCCGCTCCATGCAGGGTACCCCATGTTTCTGTCAAGGGTAGTAACTGCCACTCCATGCAGTTACCCCCAAGTATAGTAATATTTACATGCAGTCAATACCAAGCAACTGTCAAACCCATACATTTCTGCTAGCCACAATTTTACTGGGTGAGGAGCCTTCTTAATAATTCAGACAATGCTGCTTGACATTCTTTACTTTGGGACTTGGCCATAGAAGCCATCCTGTATATTTTCCCTTATGTCTGCATGTCAGTACCCCGTACCGTAAAAGTCAGGGCTCATGTTGGTTGTTGTCTGTATCCAGTTCCCCTTCCTTTCCCCCTCCCCCAGCCATCAAAGCAGGGAGCGATGCAGCAGTTGCATCGTGTTTAAAACATAGGGGCCGATGCAATACAGTGCGCTCACACGAGCGCACTGTTTAACCCGCTATTGGACGCACATTAAATAGGCGCTAATCCACCTCCTAATGCAATAGGGGAATTAGCGCCTATTTAATGCACGGCCGACGCAGAGTGAATGAGTTAGCGCTCATCACATGCAAATGCATGTGAAAGAGGCTATTACTCATTCATTCTGCATGCAAAAAAATAAATGTGCGTCTCAGACACACATTTATCGCTCAGATATTAACACCTGCCTGGAGCAGGCGTTAATAGCTGATCGCACGTAGAAGAAGTACAGAAAAGCAGAAAAAACTGTTCTTCAGTACTTCTTCAATATTAAAAAAAACAAACCTCGGCAGACTGTGGAGTTATGAAGACCGATGCCGGTAAACTCAGCGTCAGTTTTCATAACCGTCCATCTACCAGTATTTATCGGCATCCGTTTTCATTGCTGGCAGACGACCGGTTATGAAAACCGATGCCGAGTTTACCAGCATCGGTCTTCATAACCGGCAGCCGCCGCGGGGTCGCGTTAGCAAGGAGGCACTAAGGTCGCGCAAGTGACCCTAGTGCCTCCTTGCTAGCGCGACCCCCTAATTTGCATATTGCATGGAACCCCCCCCCCCCCTTGTGGGCACGATGCGTGAGCTAAGAAAACGAGTGCTGAAAAGTCAGTGCCCGCTTTCCACAAAATGTATTGCATCGGCCCCGTAGAGAGGCCTAGTTAGCCTTACTGCTGTATGTGCCATGGAGGCTGTGCATGCAGATCTATCTCATGCATATTGACTGTGTATATCCTGAAACACATACCTGTTTGTGACTCTTGAGAACTGGAGTGGCACCCCCCCCCCCCCCCCCAATATATATACTGTTGAAACTGAAAAATACAAAAGAGGTCATTTTCAAAGGAATTGTGCACGTAAATGTAACATACTATTGTAGCAAGTTTCAAAAAGCCATTTATACATGTAAAGTGCTCTTATGCAGGTAAATCCTATAGACAATTCAATGGCTTAAATTGTAGCAATTTTCGAAAGCCCACTTACATGAATAAAGTGCATTTATATGTGTAAAACCCAGTTTTAAGCATGTAAATCTTTCTGAAAATTACCCCTAAAGGGTTTTAATGAACAACCAACATTATGAAAATAACCTAAGAATACAGCGCTGAACTCCATTATAAAGTGTTCCACTGCTTAAGGATCTCTTGAGATTCATGGAGGTAATGATTCTGAGGACACACTTTTCTTCTGGACTTCTCTATATTGTCCCATATTCTCCTTTAACATTTGAATATAGTTGTTTTATGAACCCAAGTATTTAGATAAACATTTAGGGAACACCATGCAATTTAGGAATGCTTAACTATTGAAAGCCTAACAAGATCAAGTATAAATTATCCTTTAGTGCAAAATGCAAATATATCTAAAATATAATAATTTTGTTAAATACAGTGTTTGAATTCAAACTGGATCATAATTCACTTTAAAATTACAGTTCAATATTTCTGAAATGTATATATATTGGCCTTTTAATCTTTGGTGCCTGATGACCATTTTTAAAGGGAAGGTAGACAAGCACATTTGGGTAGATTTGTGGATAGGAATTTAAAGTGACTTGCTCACGATTATAAATAAAGTCAAGATTATGCTTCATGATATGAATCCCAAATGTTTTATGTAATTAGTGGTTTGTTGTTCATCCTATTTTAAACATATGGGACTTGACTCTTACAATACACCTACTTTTAGACACAATTAGAGAATGGTCGGAAAATAATTCATGCAAAGTCTGCACACATTATTTTCCTTAGAACATTCCCGCCTCCCTAAAAAAAAACCAAAACAACAGAGGCACAAATGTCCGTGGATGATTTGTACCCATGGCAGTTTTCAAAGGGAAAGTATGGTTGTAATTTCTTTTTGAATCCTGGTACAATGCACAGTGTGCCAAATGGACCTGCTGATTTTGTCCCAAAGTGGACAGGCAAGAAATCTCCCCCTATATACTGTGAGGATAACTTTCAAACAATTCCGTGTGTGCCTCCTAATTCTTCACCCGGAACTCCCCTCAGTTCACCCAGCCCTCCCACCCAATCAGTAACAGACAACACATGAGTCTGATATCAATTGCGCTAGATAATTAGCAGGTGTAAAAATGCACATATAGGGGCAGATTTTCAAAGCCCTACGTGCTGGGCCTATTTAAAAAGGCCCTGTGGCGTGCGTAAAGCCCCGGGACGCATGTAAGTCCCAGGGCTTGAAAAAGGGGCGAGGAATGGGCGGGGCGGTCCGGGGGTGGAGGCAGGGCCAGAGCCTCCAGACACAGCGGCCATTTACTGCTGTGCCAGGGATCACGGGCCAGCCGTCGGCCGACACGCGCAACCTATGCCTGCCCAGAGGCAGGTGCAACTTATAAAATAAAGTTTAGGGGGGGGTTTAGGTAGGGCTAGGGGGGGCGGGTTAGGTAGGGGAAGGGAGAGGGGTCAGAAGGAAAGTTCCCTCCGAGGGAACAGGGAAAGCCAGCAGGGCTCCCCAAGGGCTCAGCGCGCACAAGGTGCACTATTGTGCACCCCCTTGCGCGAGCCAACCCTGGATTTTATAACATGCACGTGGCGGCGCGAGCATGTTATAAAATTGAGCGTACATTTGTGCGCACTGGGTTGTGTGTACAAATGTACGCCCGCGCGTAGGTATTAAAATCTGGCCCCTAATTATTTGCATAACTTTTAGGCCCACCCCGGAACACCCCTAGACCACCCATTTTTTTGTTCAGGTAAATGTGCATGTGAAGCCGAAAGTATACGTGTGTCTTTAATGTTTATAAAATTGCACATGTGCAAACTAATTCCCTCCATATACACGTAACTCCTTTGAAAATTCACCCCTTAGGCAAAATCAGTTATTGAAATTTATTTCATATGTCTTAAGAAGGTAATTTTATAACAGGCCACATAGTACATGCAGACTTTGCTGAGTATTTTTAAAGCAAACTTATGCACATAAGTTCATTTTGAAAATCTTTGCCAAATTGGCTTAGTATACACACACACACACATTACCACGAACAAAATTACACTTGCTCCAAGCAGGGCATAACTTGTGTGGGATATTGTGCACACACACTTTTTAAAAAATTAAAAAGCATGCTTCTAAGTTGCACGTTGGCTTCAACTCTCCCCCTCCCCTCATGTTTCTTCTCAGTGCATGACACCAGGTTAGCCAGATACTTTTATGCTCTCCGAATTAGTTTTAGATCAGCCTCTAATGCACACAAATGGCTTTCAAAATTACCTTTTTAAAGTCTAAATACCTCAAAGGTTTTCTTTTAATTCATAGCCATTGTTGTCAGTCACTCTCAAATTGACTTCACTCTGTCATCTTCATGCTTGATGGGCTTGAAAAAGCAAAAGCCATTTAGCAGAATAAAGATATCTTGGAGCTGTTTATCCCAGACAGTTTCTAGAAATGCAAAAATGTCATTTTAAATTAACTTGAAATGTAAGCTCAAAGTACAACTAACCTTTGATTATTAATAAAATGTTATTATTAATTCTAGTCTTATTAAAATGTGACATGTGATAGAGTCTCCTGGTTTCTTTAGGCCCATATTAATGGCTCATGAAACAATCTGTGTGAGGGTACTCAAAAAATTATATTTTTCCTTGCTAAAACAATTGCTTTACATTGCAAAACAGGATTTACCTTGAGAACACTCCTTTTGGAAGATATTGTTCTACTATAATCTGGTGTGAACATTAGGGTCATTTATGGGTCAACAGTCATAGATTTATGCAGCTAAAATCAGTTTTTACTTCGTATTCCACTTCCTGTCTCATTAAATTTTCCGCCCACAAAATTTAGGGATGTGCATTCAATTGAAAATAAAATGAAAACTGCAATGAAACATCCATGTTTCATTTCATTTTGTTATCAAAACAAAACAAAACAAAAAAAAGTCCAGGCAAAATTTGAATTTTTTTTCTTTCTTTCAGTTTTGGCAAATAGCATTACACAATTTCCCAAAATGAATTTAAAAAAAATTATTAAATACCCTCCAAGTGAAACAAAATTTAGTCAGAAACCTTTCCCCTATGAAACAAAAAAATCTGAATTTTCTGGCCTGCACACCCCAAACAAAATTGCTGTGTGCACAGATTTAGCCAGACAAAAAAAAGGGTTAAGGTGAGAATTGTTCTAGTGGTGTTTTCAAACGTAGGGCCTCATTTACCAATATCGCATTGGTAACGCAATTAAGGGGGCGTTTCCCATGCAAATGAGGCTTTTTCGTGCAGTGGGGAAACTTCGCATGACGCGATGTTTTCGCGAATACATGTTCGGAGTGAGGAAACTCACTCCAAGATGAGATTTGGGCAATGTTCTCTCAAACTAGCTTGTTGTTGCCCAGGTAGAGTGTCCATCAAGCTAGTTTGAGAGAACATTGGCCAAATCTCATCTTGGAGTGAGTTTCCTCACTCCGAAGGCCATCAAATCTTCACAAGAGACCACTGTTCTGTTCGTACGTCTCATGTTGAATGTGAAAGTGGCCCCCAACCCCCTACACTCATACCTAATCCCCACCTCGAGTTACTAGGTGAGCCTCCCATAGGGATACAAATAGCTCGGAAGAGACAAAGACAATCTCTCCTCTCTCTCTCTCTCTCTCTCTCGCTCTCTTCTCTCTCTCTCTCTCTCTCTCTCTCTCTCTCTCTCTCTCTCTCTCATTACATATGCTCTGCCATTAACAGCTGTTAGGCCTAGATTTATCATTTTGCAAAAGCATAATTTTCCTGGTACCACATAGCTATTTATTTATTTATTTGAAACTTTTATATACCGGCATTAGTAAGCATACATCATACCGGTTCACATTGTAACTAGAAGGTTGGAATTACAATCAACAGGGAGGGGAAACAGGGAGGAATATACATAGAGCAGGCAGGTTGAAAATTAAAGCATTTAACAAGTGTAACAGGCTATTTACAGGTATATACATGGCGGCTTAATCAGGATACTGACCGGAGCCTAGATACAAAAGGGTACCAGTTAGGTGGGGGCTGGTCAGGGGGAGGGGGAGGGAGGAGGGAGCTGGTCAGGGGGAGGGGGGAGGGGAGGGTTAGTCAGGGTAGGCTTGTTGAAAGAGCCACGTCTTAAGTTTTTTTCTGAACTTGGAGTAGCAAGGTTCAAGCCTGAGGAAGGTGGGGAGGGCGTTCCATTGTTTGGGTCCTGCAATGGATAGCGCGTGGTCCCTAGTTGTGGAGAGGTGGGCTTTTTTTTAAAGGGGGAATAGAGAGGGTGCCTTTGTTGACAGATCGAATGGGTCGTTCAGAGCGTATGGGACAGAAGGGTTCATCAAGCCAGTTAGAGTTATGCGAGTGGATGGATTTGTGTACTATGGTAAGGATTTTAAAGAGTATACGGGATGCGACAGGGAGCCAGTGGAGTTCTTTGAGTATGGGGGTGATGTGATCAGCTTTCCGTGAATTGGTGATGACCCTGGCAATGGCATTTTGGAACATTTGTAAGGGTTTGATGGTGGATGAGGGTAGGACGAGGAGGAGGGCATTACAATAGTCGAGCTTTGAGGATAGGGTAGCTTGGACGACCGTGTGGAAATCATGATAGTGTAGGAGGGGTCTGAGTTTCTTCAGGATACTGAGTTTGAAGAAGCCTTCTTTTAGGATGGCGTTGATCTGTTTTTTTAGATTGAGTTGTTGATCGAGAATTACCCCAAGGTCTCTTACGGAAGGTTGGGACGTGATGGTGTTGAATGCTGGGTCGTTGGAGATCAGGGATTTAGGAGGAAGGTGGGGAGAGATGAGGAGCAGCTCTGTTTTGGAAGAGTTTAGGGCGAGGTGGATGTTGGTGAGGAAGTCATTTATGTTGGAGAGACATGAGTTCCAGAATTCTAGGGCATCTGAGAGAGAGTTGTGAATGGGAATGAGAATTTGCACGTCGTCTGCATAGAGGTAGAATTTGAGGCCGAGGTCTGAGAGGAGCTGACATAGTTTCATGAGGTATATATTGAAAAGGGTAGAGGAGAGGGAGGAACCTTGGGGGACACCTTGAGACAGGGGATAGAGTGTGGAGTTGGCATTTCCTATCTTGACTGAGAACTTTCTGTTAGATAAATAGGATTTAAACCATAACAGGGCTAGGCCTGAGATGCCTATGTCTGTTAAACGGTTGATGAGGTGGTTGTGATTGATGGTGTCAAAGGCAGCTGAGATGTCGAGGAGGGCGAGGAGATAACAGTTGCCTCTGTCCATGCCTATGAGCAGGTGGTCTGAGAGGGAGAGCAGGAGGGTTTCGGTGTTGAGGTACTTACGGAAGCCGTATTGGGCTGGATGCAGAATGTTATTGTTTTCGAGGTATTCTGTAAGTTGGGTGTTCACAATCTTTTCCATAATTTTGGAGAGGAAGGGCAGGTTAGAGATGGGGCGGAAGTTGGCAGGGTCTTTGGGGTCTAATGTTGTTTTTTTTTGGAGGGGCTTAACAATTGCTTGTTTGAGGGCATCGGGGACAGAGCCTGAGGAGAGGGAGGAATTTATGATGTCTGCAATAGGTTTGGAGATAGAATTAGGGATGGAGAGGAGAGATTTTGTGGGGATGGTGTCTGAAGGGTGAGATTTATTTTATTTTATTTATTTATTTATTTAAGGTTTTTCTATACCGGCATTCATGATAAGATCATATCATGCCGGTTTACATATAACAGGGGGTGCAAAAACTGTTCTTTTAACAAGTGCAACGGAAGCAAAAGTTACAATAAAACAAGGTTGTAGAACTGGGAGAGGAAGGAAATAAGGATAGTAGCGTAAACATTTACAGAGGTAACTTATTTACATTGTGCAGTGATGTCTCTTTATGGATATTAACATTGATGCGGGTTTGAGTTTTCTGAGAATTGACTCCACTTCTTTAGAGGAGGTCAGGTCAAGGGTTTGGAGAGTGGGTGTAGAAGGAGAGGGTTGAGGGGGGGGGGGGGGGGGGGGGAAAGGGGGGTTGAAGGAGAAGGGGTGGTTGAAGGAGAAGGGTGTTGAAATCTACGGAGGATGTTGGTGATTTTTGTGAGGAAGTATTGTGTGAGTTCTTCACTCTTGGCGGCGGCTTCATTATCAGGGATGGCGGGTTGGGGGGACTTAGTAAGGTTGGCAACATAATTGAAGAGGGCTTTTGGGTTGTAGATGTACTGGTGGATTTTGGAGGCATAGAAATCTCGTTTAGTTTTGAGGGTGGTTATTCTATAATGGTGAAGGGCGGATTTGTAGCTTGTGGCGAGTTGGGGTGAGGGGGCTTTACGCCAGCTTCTCTCTCACTGCCTCAGGGCAATTTTTAGGGATCTTAATTCTGTCGTGTACCATGGTTGGTGGTTTTTTGTGGATTGGGATGGGTTACGTCTGGAGATGGGGCATAGTTTGTCAGCAATTTCGTGGGTTATGCTGAACCAGGATGTGATGGCAGTTTCTGGGCTGGTGCAGTCGAGGTTGGTCAAGGCGTTGGAGATAGCGAGGGCTAGTTCATCTCCTGAGCAGGGTTTCCTAAAGGTGATGGTGGTGTTGTTAGTGGGGGGCGGGGGTAGCGGGGAAGTTAAGGGGAAGTAAGGCTTCTATGAGGAAGTGGTCCGACCAGGGTACAGGGGAGCAGGTGGGAGGGTGGGAGGGTTGGAAGCAATGGTTGATTAATATGAGGTCTAGGGAGTGTCCGGCTTGATGGGTGGGGGAGGCAACAATTTGTCTAAGGCCTAGTGCCTGGAGTGCCGTGAGGAATGACTCACAGGCGGGGGTAAGGGGGGTGGCATCAACATGGAGATTGAAGTCTCCTAGTAAGATGGAAGGAATCTCAGTGTAGATGTTGGCAGATAAGAATTCAATCAGGGGGGAGGGATCTTGTTCGATGGAACCAGGAGGGGCATAAATAAGGCAAATCTGTAGCGAGGGAGACTTGAAGAGGCCAATTTCAAGTTTGGTGGGTGAGGTGGAATGGGTGAGTTTGAGGTTAAGGTGTTTTTTGAAGGCTAGGAGGATACCACCTCCTCTTTTCTTGGGTCTAGGAACGGATAGGAATTCATAAGAGTGGGTTGGTAGCTGGTTCAAGAGGACTATGTCAGTTTCTCTGAGCCAGGTTTCCGTGATTGCACAGATGTCTGGGTTAGCGTCGATGAGGAGGTCATTTAGAATGGGGGGTTTTTTGAGAGTGATTGGGCGTTGAACGGTATGATTGAGAGGGCAGTGAGTCCTAGAAATTGGTTGATGGTTGATTTATCACACGAGAGAGAGAGAGAGTCTTTATAAGGCTCTCTGGGGTGAGGTTTTGGTAGTGTACTACTTTTGGGGGGGCAGTTTTACATGCACAGAGATACGAACAGCACAGTTACCATCAGTGAAGATTTTATGATATTTGGAGTGATAAAAGGTATAAAAAGATGAGATTTATACATTGCACTCTCCACATTGCTATACCTTTCATCACTCCAACTCACATAAAATCTTCACTGATGGTAACTGTGCTGTCCGTACCTCTAACTGTGCATGTAAAACTGCCCCCCAAAACCTAGCACACCAGCAAAACCTCACCGTGAGTTACTAATTGCCCCTCTTGCAGTGGTATAAATAGTATAAAGTCTCTCTCACTCTCTGAAACTGGATTTACAGTAAATATCACAAATCCCATTTTGGGCATAATGCCAAGAAAAAAAGATATAGATAATTCCCATGATAACATGCGTTACACTGTCACACACAATGTTAAGCACCCCTCATTTTTATAAACTCCTCCCACTTGGCTAAACTTTCTAAAATTTGCATATATATCTCACAATGTGTTATTTATTGCATGCATTATGGCGTTATTGCGGACATTAAGGCCCTAACGCCCGCGATAAGTCCCTAACGTGGTTTGAAAAATGACCCCCTTAGCTGGTTACCTCGGTAGTCATTGCTAACTGACTCAATTTTTTTAATATAATGCCGTCCGTCCATTGCTCCTACCATATGACAGAGGCCGGCCAATGCCACCGATAGCCCCTGTCACATGGCAAGGGCAAAGGGCCACGGCGCCATTTTGATTACTGGCAGCCGACGGCCTGAGAGGGGGAGATCGCTCCTGGGACCCCCGCTGGACCACCAGAGACTTTCGGCAAGTCTTTGGGGGGGGGGGGGTCAGGAGGGTGGGGGAGTTGTAGTTAATTAAATTTGAAGGGTTGGGATGAGTTTGGGTTTGGTTTTTTTTAATGTACCCTTTCTCCCCCCCAAAAAAAAACAATAGGAAAAAACACAAACATTCCGTGGGTTTTTCTTTTGTTTTGTCAACCCCCGGAAATGCAACAAAATAGGTAATATCGTCTTTATGTCCTATTTCGTTGCAAATGAATGCATATCTCTAGACAGCATCATCTTGATCCTGTTCAGTTAAATGTGAATCCCTAGATTTTGTCAGAATGTTTGAGTTGACACATGTTCCAACTATGCAGTGGTATTCCTGCATCTAATGGAGAGCTTTCTGTCCTTGGATTATTCCAGATGATAGCCAGCTGTTCATCTCTATACTGTTATTCTGTGGGAAGTGCAGCTAGGAATCAATTATTACATTGTAAAATGTAATAGTTGTTGAATAAAAGATTCAGCGTCCTTTTTGGCATTGAGAATCTGTCGCTCCCCAACAGCCTGTTTATTCCGTATGAGAAGTACAATCTCAGTGGCAAAATATTTTATGAATAAGAGTTTGCTTATTGTACTTGTTTTGGCTAAATGGCTAAATAAAGATGTACTCAGTAGACTATTTTTTTTCAAAACAAAGAATTTGCAAAAGTACGCAATTTAATTAGTGCATGCGTTTCTTTGAGTTTAGAAATTTTCATGCCTATAAAAAGAAAAAAAAAATCAAGAATAAAAAAATTTAAGAATTTACTGTATGTGCCAACATGATAGTTGTCAGCAAATAAAGAGCTTTTCATCTTCTAAGTTTGTTTATTTTTTCCTATCCACTGTGTCATTGCAGATCCTATTTGATCTGTTGACAGATCTCCCTTGCTCTTACCACTTCTCTTTGTACCTGTGCCAAGCATGGTTGAGTTCTGTCATTATTACCATTTTTATTGGTAGGGAATTCCAGCCATCTGCACTTCTCTCTGTAAAGAAACTTGAGGTTCATATTAAAAGGGATTTGTCTGGCTGACTGGGTGACACATCAAGCTGCGCTAGTGCTGTAACGCACGTTAAACAGCAGACATAGCGCGATAGAGAACTTTCATGGTGATTTTGTGTAATACACGTGATATTATGTATGGCCCCCACACCCAGACTGCCTCCCCTATTGCAATGACCTTCTTTGCATGTGATTTACGTGTATGAGCATCGCAAATACATGCAAAGAAGGTCATTAATAAGCATTTTGATGTTAATATTTTATCAAGGCTGACTGAGAAAGTAGTCAGCCGTGATAAAATGACACCTCCTCCTGGGAAAGTGTTAAATGTGACGAGGGAACCCCGGGACCCAAATGAGGGTCCTAAGACTCCTGCATTACATTTAAAGTGCCCAGAACCCCCCAAAAAAAAAAAATGCCACAGCTAAAAGGAAAGTTGAGTGGGAGTCAAGGCTCAACCCAGGGCTGCCACTCAAGGTGGCTCTGCCTCCTCAAAGAACAAAACAAAAGTTGAAATGTTACACACGGCAACGGCTCCTCCAAAGTTTAAAAGTCATTGAGAATTCAGGGGTAGCCCAACCTTGACCCCAATAAACACCTAAACTCATAGTGTTTCTCCCTGGCATCCCCTCCCCCTCCTCTCCTCCCCAAAGTTGTGAACTAAAATCATTGGGAGTTGATACCCCTCCACCCTCCTGCACCCCTAGGCCTCCTCCCACCCACAAACCACTTCCCACCCCTTAAGTCTTTAAAAATAGCTGACGGTCCCATGATGGGCTGGGGGCACCCCCTAGCACACTGCCCGGCTGGTGCCATTTTGAAAAATGGCTCCACCCCCGACATGCCCACACCCCACCCCTTTATCTTCACTTTTTATTTGTGCGCGCAGTGGAAAATATGGGCCTACACGGGTGGCTTATAAAATATGCTCAGTGCCCGCTGGCCCAACTTGTGTACATTATCTCTGCTTTTGCTGTGCACCGGGCTTTTAAAATTCACCTGTTGATATCCAACTATTGCAGTGAAACTCTAGAGGCTGAAGTGGTTTCCAACTCACTCTTTACTGAAACATTACGTAGGAGATGGAAAGTTCTTTACGGTCTGACTTATGATGTTCCTTCATACAGATAATCCTGAATGTATTTGTGGCACCTCAAAAAGTCTTGTACCTCTTTGAGATGTTAAAGCCAGTTTCACTCCCCACACCACCTCTTGGTAAGTTTCTGTTGCAGGGCTGTTCTCTGCTGGAGGATGTGCAGCAGAGATGAAAGGCAGCAAATCTTAGCCAGCTTGCTGCCCCTAGGCACAGGCTCATGGGTGCCTATTGACAAATCCAGGGCTGGACCCCACCCTAGTTGTAACCTCTCCTATATGCCTGATCTAAGTAAAGTGGTCCCTGACAGCATTTAATCCTCCATTCCACTCTCTAAAGCTCCCTAGGCTGAACCAAGAGTGAACAGGTTTGCCTCCTATGGGCATCGGGTCCACTGTTGCCCTGATGCTAGGCATTGCCAGAGCAACGCCGGACACAAGTAGAAGGTGACTCAGTGTCGTCCTGTTAGCTCGGCAGTGGGAGCTTTTTTGGAGGGTTCTGATGGGTGAGATGGGATGGAAGGTCAGAGGGGCATATCAGGGGCCTACTTTTTTTTTATAGATTGTGTATATGGGAGATGAATTAAACTGGTGTTTTGGGGAGAAGGAATGTCTTTTTCTAAGATCAGACAGGTGGGAGGGAGATTATTGGCTTGCGCTGGGGAGAATTGTAAAAGGAAAAGACTTAGCTGATCACTGCTGACCTTCAGTGCTATCCGGAGGAGTTTAGATGGGCAAGTCTGACAGTCCTACATCTAGACAGCCATCTTTTGTTTGCCTGATTTCATCTCATTTTCAGCTCAAAATAATCTTAACAGAGAACTGACTGAAATTTGACTAAGTTGGGGACTCAGACGGTAACTTTCAAACTGGCGCACGGGCGCACATGAAGTCTAATTGTAAATGCCCGCATTAATTCGGGATGCGCAAATATATCAGGCTCGTGTGTGCAGGCAGATTTTAAAAGCCGCCTGGATACATGCGTAAATGCCGCAGAGTGGCCACCTCGTAGTTTTCAGAAAGGGGCAGGGCATGGGCGTGGTTTGGGCAGAGTATGGGTGTTTTGGGGCGTAAATACTTACGTGATCTGGCACGCACTGAGGACCCCCGCTATGTAGCTTTATTTCTGCTATGGAAACCATGTAACTTAGACAATAAAGATAAATAGGAAGATCTGCAGGGTTTTAAGGGTTGGGAATAACTGAGGGGAGTGAAGGCTATTAAAACAGAGGGGTCTGGAAGACTTACCTCTTAGGTGGAAAACTGGGGCCGAACTGGTAAAACTGAAAATGGCGTTGGCAAATGCCGCTTTTAAA
Organism: Rhinatrema bivittatum; assembly: GCF_901001135.1. NCBI lineage: Eukaryota > Metazoa > Chordata > Amphibia > Gymnophiona > Rhinatrematidae > Rhinatrema > Rhinatrema bivittatum. Next base: position 80,127 of record NW_021821121.1, on the reverse strand, counting down.
ATCACCCAATTTACATGATAGACGTGGCCTTTGTGCACACTTGTGCGCGCCCCACTTAAAATTAGGCAGACACATGCATGTGGCCAGGATATTTTATAACATGAATGCATACGCGCATGCAAGTTATAAAGTAGCTGCATCCCTGGGTGCAGGCTGACGAATGCGCACACATGAGCGCCTTTGTGCTGGGTTGAAAGTTACTGCACCCTGGCGCGTGCGCCTCAGCCCATGCCCAGGGATGTGGTCATTTTATATCTTGCACGTGTATATGCACGCATGTTATAAAATCGCCTGGACGCATGCACACGTGTTCCTAATTTTAAGTGGGTGCCCACCTGGGCATGCAAATCCTGTTTCTACTGCATAAGTTGGGGAATTTTAAAAGGGGCACGCACCTACGGTGTTCCCAGTTTACCAGTTTATCCACCAGTTGCTCCTCCAAGCCCTCCATCCCCCCCCCCCCTCTACACTCTCCTGAGTTATCCTAGACTCCTTAAACCCCTCAGAAATGGCTCAGTCCTTTTATTTTATAACTTACATGTCATCCATGGCAAAAATTAAATTACGTAGCAGGGGACCTCAGCACGCACCGGGCGCGTAGGCATTTACGTGTACATCTCTTGGCTAGGCCCCAAAATGCCCATGCTCTACCCAGACCATGCCCCGCCCTTTTTTGGAAACTTTTGGATGTGCACACAGCAGTATTTATGCGCATATCTGGGTGCTTTTTAAAATATTGTGGGCACGCAAAAGCCCAACGTCTTTGCATATCCTCCAACTGATGTGCACGCTGGAATTTTTAAAATTCACCTTTCAATTCCCCTTTAAAAAATGAGCCAAATTTTGTGGTTTGTTTTCTTATTTCGCTTCTATTTTTAAGAATCTATCTATACATAGCAATATATATATTTTTTTAATGACCTGTTGAAAATGAGGTAGGCAAGTATTGAAGTCTGGTGGTAATAGGGATTAAAACAGAACATTCAAGCCTGCAGTGCTGCAACCGCCTTCTTGTTTGTTCAGGGTGGGTATCTGTTGGCAGATAAAGTATATTTAGCACACTATTTAAAAGTGAAAGCAAACAGGTCCACCCATGTTCTCCCACCAACCAGACATAAAAATAGGAGCTGACCCAAAATAGGAATAAAGATATTTATTCCCTCTCCAATGTGGCCAGAGTATGAAAGGATGCCAAGCACCCCAAACACACTAGTTATTATGGTATTTGTTGTTGGGAAATGAAGTGCATAGATGATTTCATAAATGATATACTAGTGCCAGGTTTAGTTACATGCTTTTCTACTGAATACGTCTCAACTAGCACTTATGGGGTGATCCCTACATAGAAGGAAAATGTCCCTCTTCCCAAAAAAAAAAATCATTGTTCATTTCACTAGTCTTGGAAACAGAGAATATAAGGGCAAATAACAGACTGTAAGACATAGTCTGACCAGTTTACTTCCTGCTACAATGCCATAGATCCCGGTTGATATTTGGCTTTCCCTTTTTTTTTTTACTTCTCTGGATTCATTGTGCTTATCCCATGCTTTCTTGAATTTTGTTACTGTTTTTGCTTCTGCCACCACACCTGGAAAGTCTATTCCACGTATCCACCATCCTTTCTGTGAAGAAATCTTTTTGGGTTACTTCTGAATCTGTCCCTTTGGGGATCTCAGTCCATAATCTTGTGTTCTAGAACTTCCTTTCCACTGATAAAAGGTTTGCTTCTCATCCATTATTTATAGGATGGCAAGTCACTATTTATGTCATGCGTTTCCAACAAAAAACAAGAGTCCAAAGTGTGCTACAGGGCCTATAGCAGATTTCTCTGACACAATATACAAACAGAATGGTTTGGTACAGTAGAGGTACAATTCAGAGCACAGGTAATTTCACAGAAGCACAGCAGATAGACAGTATTTTAAAAAATAAATTTAGAGAGGGTAGACAGGTTAGATATATATGAAGATTATATAGGGTTCATGTTACTAGTTTGGGCAAAACACTGTTTTGAAACACCATTTTTTTCACTAGTTTTCTGCAAACAAATGGGTGATCTGGGCTGAGTCCGATGTATGGTATGCTGAAGAGTTAGGGCTGATCCTGCATCCTCCTTCTGCTACTGTTGAGGTGCATTGTTTTGGGGGAATTAATCCACCTGGCAGCCCTGAAACAGTGAGTGCAAGGAGTGAAGGTTACACAGAAGCTAAAAGAGCTGCTAAATTATGCTGGAGCCTAGCCTATGAGGATTAGGACCAGGATTTTAAATTTAGAGCGAGATAGCATTGGAGACATTCAAGGGATTTCAGGACTGGCATTATTCGATCAGTTCTCTTGGCATTCTTAGTCTTGCGAGCCATGGAGTTTTGTATGAACTGCAACCGGTGGTTTAGGGTGGTGGGAAGTATAAGGTAGAGTGAATTTCAGTAGTCCCAAGTAGCAATGTTAAAGGTGGCATCTTCTAGAATGAGGGAGAGATAGCAAATCTGGCATAGATAGAAGAAAGCTGCTTTGGTTACCATTTGGATCTGTCTTCGTGGTGAGTTGGAAGCACAGAATGAAGTCTAGGCTGCAGATTAGGGAGCTTAGGGTTAGAGCTATGTCCCTGAGAGTCACTCTTGGGAGCGTGGTTGAGTGGGTTCATTTTTATCAATCCAGAGCATCTATATCTTTGGGGAATTCATGCTTAATCTGTTCTGGCATAGACAATTTGTATTTGTTCTGAGGCTGCCATTGAGGTTTGTGATAGTTTCATTATGGTTCGTGCTGAATGGGATAGCAGTTGGATGTCGTCGGTGGAGGAGCTATCGGTGATTTGGCAGTCCCTGACGATTCTGGATTGGGGGGGGGGGGCATATAGATACTGAATAAGGTGGGGTGACAGGACAGTGCCCTGTGGAACTCCGCAAGAGAGAGAGTAAGGTTTTTAACAGGGTTCTCCCAGAGAAAATGATTGGCTGAGATCATGTAGACAGGAAATGCCAGTGCTGGTGATGAGGAGATTGTGGTGACCTATTGTGTCAAAGGCAGGTAAGAGAGGCCTAGGAGTATTAATAAAGCCAGTTGACTACATTTGAGGCAGAGCCAGAGATCATCAACCAGACTTGTTAAATTGGTTTTGGTGCTAAGGTGTAGTCAGAAGCCAGATTGGTGAGGATCAAAGGCATTGGTGGAGAGCACATGGTTGGATAATATCAATAAAAAGGTAGGACTACCTTTTTATTGATATTGCTTAGGAAAGGTTGGTTTGAGGCAGTAGCTTTAAAAGTAATTCAGGTTGTATGCCATGAAATTGTTAATAAATAAAGAGTTATTGAAAAAAAACAACAAGTAATTCAGGTTAAGGTTGGGGTTTTGCAGGGCAGGCCTTATTACTGCTCTTTTTAGGTGATCTTGGGTTTGGTTTAAATCTTTTAAAATTGACCACTCCCACCACCCACACACAATAAATGCCATCTGCTGAGCAAATTGCTAACATTGGTTTAAAATGAAAAGCATGCTTATTTTTCCCCCATCTGGGATGGCCCACAAAAAATGTCTGCAGGGACTGACTATTTTAGGAAAGAGAGTTGCACAGTTCCCATGGTGTTGCTTCCTGCTCCTTCTCGGCACATTGTGGTTGCTGAGTCCTGCCTGAGGTTGAGCAGCAGGCCTCAATTTCACTTTTAAGGCCCTGCAGCTGCCACAGGATGCAGAGTCAATTGGAAGAAGGGGCAGTAGGAAGTCTGCATGACTGCCAACCATATGTGCTCCCTACTTCTGTCCAGCTTGTGAAAAACTGTAATTCTGCTTGCCTAAGTGTGTACCACTACAGATGGAGTAGTCATTTTCATTTGTAGGTTCCAGCGAGTTCAGACTAGTATCCTGAACACTTCACTGGCTGCATCATCTGGTACAGGGACAGTGGGGATAAGTAGAAGGGGTATGCTGTTATTTTAAAAAAGCATGTCCCTATAGCTTATCTTGTTTCATCTCATTTTCAGAATGAAACAAAAGAAAAACATTTTTTTAAACTTTTCTTTTGTGCTGCTTTTAAGAAGCAGTGACCACCAGCATTAAAAAAAAAAAAAAAGTCTCCAGGTCCCTTCTCCGTGCAACCACACCTGCATAAAGAAAGGTAGTACTCAGCCCCAAGCACCCCCTCAAACCTCCCTCCATCCCAGTCTTCCTTACCCCATTAGAATGTCACGGGTCTTCAAGGGGCAGGAACAATCCCCAGTTGCTCCAACACTGGATTTTCAAAAAGGTCACCAGAGGCACGAGTGATCCCCTGTTGCTCCTGGTTTTTCAAAATGGCTGTCAGTCAACCGTAGGCTGGCACCATTAAGTTACAGTATGTATTGAATCTGTGCATCTCTGCAGAATCTACCCTCTGTGAAATGGTGGTGGCCTCGAGATGACTGACAGCCAGTTGGAAAAGTCAGAGCTGTGGGACAGGAGTGATGGTTTCTGGAAGACCTGCGTCCCACTGATGGGGCTAAGAACTGGGATGGGGGACAGTCACAGGAGTCCAGGGGGGTGGGATGTTTCTTTAAGCAGGTTTGTTGGGTGGAAGGAGAGGGGCTATTGTTTTGCTTTGTTGTTGTTTTTTCTAGTTTTTTTAATTTTGTTTTGGCTAAATGAAACAAAATAAAATAAATAAGAAAAATTAAATGAAGAAAAACAAAATGAAAAATAAAACAAGGCAAAAATGTTTCTTCTGCACACAAAACCTTGAATGGTCAACTTTGCAGCTTCCATGCATAGCTTGCCCATGTGCATTAACGAGGCCCAGCAGTGGGAGAGCTCCAGACAAAAGATGGCTGTCCCTGTAGTTCCCCAGCATACACATAGCCTAAAGACACCTCCAGAATGGGTTTCATGTTTACAGAAGCTGCCTATTTGTAAGTTTACAATGTATGCACAGATTCATCCCAGTGAGCCAGCTCGCCACCCTTCCCCCCTCCATGGAACTTCCTGCTAACTTTTATGAGGTTAGAGAAATATTAAACAAAGATAGACAATGTTTCTATTGGCATTACTGTAGTGTAGCAAAGCAATCTCACAGAGAATCTCTGTTCTTTCCAACTCTTTAACCCTTGGATTGATTTCCAGATGCAGATGTGTAAGGAAATGCATGCCCTGATTTTCAAAACACTGAAATGAACTTTAGGTAGAATTGTATTTATGGGAATTTTTTTTTTTTTTTATTAAAAAAAAAAAAAAGCCTTCCTAGCTCAAGTTTTCTCTTTTGTATGCTTTCAATTCAGTTTTATTATGTTTCTCATTATACTGTACATTTTTGTGAATGTGAAAGCAGCTAAGGCCAAGTGAAACATGCCAATGGGCATTTCCAAATGCATTCCAAGTCTGTTGAAATGGATATTTATTCACAAGCCCATCATTTGTATTCTGTCTTATTCAGAAGTACACTGGGGGAAAATATATCATTGGATTTCTCCATTTTTATTTTTTTTTTGGCTCCATGTTCAGGGCATTCTTGTACAAACCAATTATTTATCTCTCTCTCTCTCTCTCTCTCTCTCTCTCTCTCTCTCTCTCTCTCTCTCTCTCTCTCTCTCTCTCTCTCTCTCTCTTTATTTATTTATTTAACATATTTATAAAGCACCTCCTTGGCCTTCAAAACGTTGCTCAAAGCGGTGCAATTCATCAAAATCCATAACGGAATAGCATACAATAAAACAATTAATCTACAAATTTAAATTAAACACAAATTCTAAACTAAAACCGAGACAGCTTATACAGAGATCATAACCGTCTATCTTTCTCTCTGTGACCTAGTATCGGGAGACATATCAGGAGTAATATCCTGAATATCATTAAAATTTGCATACTCCTGTCATTTTTACAAAAAGGTAATCTTTAAACGCTTTGTCAAAAAAATAAATGAGGGCTAAGATGCCACTTAAAGGTTTTAGACTGCGGTACCCCAGTATAACAGCGTTCTGAAACTGGGGCATGATCTGTCAGAACTATTGTAATTGTGTCAGCCAAGGAAGTTTGAGAAAACACGGACTTAAACAGACAGCTTATACAGAGATCATATCCGTCTCTCTGTCTGTCTGTGACCTACAAACCAGAAAACAGGAAGCGGAAATTTGAAAGAAGATAGATAATTGCACTGTAGACCCAATATAACACAGGCGATGTGGTCAAAAACCTTGGTCCACAATATAAATGAGCGTGTGTTATATCGAGTTTATATATTTTGCTGTAATAGATAAAAAAAAGATACGATCTTATAATGTACAATTTTTTGGATGCTGGAAATAAAGGTTTTATTGCTAAAAACAAAAATGCTAAGCATAAAACACCACTTTAAAAATCATGAAAACATTGGGTACCAACCTTTCACTACTTTAAAAGTGATTTTGCATTCTATCAAATCACATTTTATTAGAAGATGTGAATATGATGATTACACATTTTGGGGGTCATTAACTAAGCCCTGATATTTTATCAATAGAGGGGCCAAATATGGCTTTGGTGATGTTGCTGTGTTATTTTACCTCACACCCCCCCCCCCCCACACACACACACAAAATGCCACAGCAGTCTTGCAGCGTCATTGCTTTTCACGAGAGAAACTTGCAGCCAACAAAAAAAACAAACAAACCTCACACAGGGAAACAGGGCCAATGTGCATGACTGTGGTCCACCTAGGCTGGGGCCACTATCACATTAAAAGGCCTGAGGCCCAAAATGCACACCCCTAAAAATTCAGAAATGTCCCCAGAGGTCTTGGTAGATCTCCCACCCATCTTGGGGGCTGCCTGCTAGGGCGGCACCACAGTCAATTTGTTTTAAAGAGAATAAAAAATTGCGTAGTGACACCCTGCCTCATACCCAAACCCCCTCTCCTTTATAGTAAAATCTTTCCCTGCCCCAACCACAGAACCCCTGGTAGTAATCCCCCTCCAGGTGCCCCCACAACCCCCTGCACCCCTTTCAAAAAAAATAAGTCCCGGGTGGACTAGGGTAGGCCACCTCCCATTCCCTCTCCCTTACCTCAAAATAATTCACTGGTGATCTAGGGAACCCCAGACCTCCTCCTCCATCCCCAGACACTCTCCCCCCCCCCCCGACCGTACCCTAAAATGAAGTATTGGTGGCAAAGTAGGTGCTCAGAGCATGATACAACATAATAGGAGCAAAGGCTGATCAGTGCCATTTTGGAAAATGGTGTCCACTGGGCCACAGCTAGGGTGTGCTTTGTGCCTCCACTGAATCACCAATGCTTCATTTTAAGGTTTGGGGGTCTGGGGAGTGGAAGAGAGGGTCAAGAGGTCCACAGACCAAAAGGGAATTATTTTGAGGCAAAGGAGGAAGAGGGGTATACTACCCTAGACCACAGGGATCTATTTTCTTGGAAGGAATAAGGAGAACCTCACAAGTATATTTCTTAATGTTCCAATTGTGACAAAAGTCTTGTAACCAGAAAATAAAGAAAACGCAAGTTCTTTGATCTTTGATTATTCCCAAGTTGTTCCATCTGATTATAGATATACAAACTGGTTTTAATAAATAATGTGCTAGAGGTTTACAGAGTTGTTACCTGTTCTGCAATTAAAGAGACAATATTCTCTAATCCCTTAATTCTTACCTCCTGCTCTTTCATTTTTGATCTGGTATCTACTGAAAATTTGATGAATTGCTAGGTAGAATAGGATAAGTTCTTATCCATTTTTGTAATCAATCTCCTCAGATCTATCAAAGTAACATTCACTGGTTCCTGTATCAACTGACCTGGGAGGAATCAGGTAGGCTTCCAATAAGGTACCACATTCACTCATGTCCTTTTTTGGTGATACAACAAAATGCCAGATATGGTTGACCATTGGCCTCTGTATCACAGCAAGGAGAAGGGAAGATGTCAGCAGCTTACATGCTCTGGTGGGGGAAAGGCTGCTTCAACAATGTACCACAATTATAGGAACAGCTGTTCTCTTGTGTCCTGGAGGTACTCACAGTGCTCTCTTCAGAATCTCCTTGGAGCTCTCTCCCACAAATACACTTCTAAACCATGTAAGACACATCAGCATACCTCATTCCTAAACCTGTTATTCTGGTATACCTAGAAAGATACGGAGCATGCAAAATAAATATTGAAGTATTACATGAAAATTACCCGGCTCATTCATCAAACTGCGATACTGGCCGCATCGCGGCGGTACAATGCAAATTAGGGGAAGGGGAGGAGTATGGGCGGGGTTTAGGCGGAGTTATGTCCTGGCAGCACTGCGGGAAATAACTACAACTTTTCCCATGGTGCTATAGGTGTGAAACTGTACAGCCCGGACGCAATCACGGTGGATGAAAATGCATTGCCGCGATGTGGCCAGCTACACAATTTCACCCCGCCCCTTTTTTCACACATCTAGGCCTATGTTTGAAGAAATAACTATAGTAAATTCACTTTTTAAATATTTTAAGTATCTCTCTTTTATGCCAGATCCCCTTTTACCTTTAAAAGATTATGGATCAAACAGATAATCATCCCATGATGCAATGGGGTGGCTATGTTCCACATGTCAGCGTCTTGGTGGCAGATTATAAATTTTTCTACCACCAGTAATTGATGAAAATGTTGAGGAAGTAACAATTATTAGTAGTTTTAAAATGTTAAAAGAGGGGAAAGATTCTGGCAGGTGCTCCCCTTTTCCTCATTTAAAAGGGAAAGAGAGGACTAGACAGGAAAGAGAGAGACTATAAACTTATTGTTTACAGATTTCTGAAAATTTGTGTATCTCTAATATAAACCAGACACATCTAGTAAATCCAGTTGACCTGGAACTTATTAGAATAATCATTCTTTCATTTCGGGTTGTCACATGTTTTGCTATCCTTTTTTGGCAACAAGTGTGTCATTCTCTTCAGGATACAACACGATGCCATCACATTTTCAGTCAGAATTAATTTTTCAAAACCCTGGCACTATGAAAAACTTTAAACCAAATGTTAGCACATTTAACTGCTGTGGTCTAAAAGTCAGTTTCTATAAGTAGGCAAGCATTTTTCCAGGCTGGCCCACTGTAACTTTATGATCAGATTACTAAAAGGAAATTAGAAAACTACACAAAAGCAGTAGGCATTTAACATTCGGGAGGTGATTTTTAAAGTCATTGATGCAGGTAATTAGGTATTTACCAGGTAAACTGGTCTGGTTAAAAACTGTCCTCCTCTAGCCAGCTAAAGGTTCATATGGGTTTCCATATCATGCATAAATTTAGTTGTTAAAAAGGAGGTGCTCCCCAGAAGGGTTGTTTAGGTTTGGGAAGAAAATAGTACATGTAGAAGGGATTTTCAAATGTATGCATCGTCATGGGGACTGGGGGCTGGAAACACCACCTCAGGAGCAGGGCAGCACCACAGGACAGGAGCTCAGTTTATCTTCTGCCTAGCCAGTCCTCTTCCCCGCAGGTTGAACCTTGTGCTCTGGTGACCTGTAGGGCTTAGCTGGATGAAGCTGGACAAGGCAGGGCAGGCACAAGTTTGAACTGAGGTCTGGCACAGACTGGACATTGTAGGCAGAGACCATCTGGAGGCAGACATCTGGGTACTGGAACAGAGAAGAAGCTGAGGACTGGATAATGGAACAGGCTGAGAACTGGATAATAGAATAGGCATGGAGCCGAGGAATGGTTACTGGATCAGGCAAGGAGCTGAGAACTGGATACTGGGACAGGAGGGTAGCAGGATACTGAACAAGGGCAGGAACATAGCCTGGGCAGGATATTGAGCAGGAACTGGATACAGATACATGCTTGGGTAAAGTAAAGCAGGGAATGGATGCTAGCAACTGGACTGGGAAGGGCACAACAAGATCAGGCAAGGGCAGGACCAGAGAACGCAGACAAAGGTAGTAACAGACAAGGACAATACAGCACAGGGAACACTGATGCCCAAAGGCAGTAACACAGAAGGCCTGAGGCCGCTAAGCACAAGGCCCAAGGCCACTAAGCAAGGAGAGGCCTGAGTAAGCCATAGAGCAAGGCCTAAAATAAGAGCAAGTCCATAGGCCACAAGGCAAGGTAAGGTCTGACTAGATGACAAGGTACAAGGAGACAGAAGGCCCAGAGGCCACAAGTAAAGGTAAGGACTGAGTAGGCCGCAGAACAAGGTACACGGAGACAGAAGGCAGTGAGGCCACAAGGCAAAGCAAGGCCTAGATAGGCTGCAAGACAAGGAGCAAGATACAAGAAGTCTTGAAGGCCATGAGGCATGGAGCAAAGTAAGAGCATCCAGGTCAGAGAGTCAAGGATTACTCCATGGAACAGCATCTATGTTCTGGCAAGGCAGGGTTAAATGGGGCTAGAGCTTAGGTGTAGTTCAAGCAGAGAGGTGGAGATTGGCAAGGCTGGAGGTGAAGGTCACTTGTGGGGAGAAGGCTGTACCACAGGATGAGTGAAGTAGCCAGTGAGGAGATGGCTTGGGTATCTATAAACAGAGCTCACAGGTTTTTGCTAGCAGGGAGTTGTCATAGCGGACAGGATCAGAACATGTGAGGCTGCACAGCAGGCAAAATGACATACATACTTTCATCTACTTACCCCCATGCCCCACTCATACAAACACAAACATTCCTGCTCTCTGGCTCACGGAATTTTAACTTCAATTGGACTTGAAAGGAATATTGGTTTCCCCACTCCATTACCAGACTTAGGGACTGAGTCATTTAACCTGATGCTGAGCATATTTTGTGTGCATACTAAAATCATTCTAGTCATTAAGTACATAATATGCACCACAAGCACTAAGGGGCTCATGCTGAAGGGAGCATGTTCACACTGAGAATATCAAAATCCCTTTCACCAACTGGCCTAAAGTGCATAAGCTGATCTGCAAGGGGGATTAATGCCAAAAAAGACAGCTCTTTCACACCTGAATAGGCACCTGGTTATGTAGGAATTACATCTCCTAACCAGCAATTCCCCAATCCAAACAAAAGTCACTGTGTTGACACCTAACCTTCCAGACCAAAAAATTACCCTCCAAGGACCCAGGATAACAGCCCATTCCCCTCTCCTACCCCTCCAGAATGGCTCCCTCCCATCATTACAGATGTCTTTTTTTTAAAGATTTAGCTTTTGCCTTTTGATTGGTAGATCAGGGCAAGTTACATTCAAGTTATATTCAAGTACAGTAGGTATTTCCCTGTCCACAGAGGACTTATAATCTAAGAGGATGACTTTCATAGCTGCTCGCGCATGCCCATACACACATGTATAGGGTGCGTACAAAGTTGCTACAGCATTTTATAACCTGCACACAATACTCATCAAATAGTATTTATTATGATATTATGTTACAGTATGTTTGATGGCACCTGTTTAAGAGTTAGAATTCTAGACACTTTATACAACATAGTTTTTGTGCCCTATTGTGAACCGTTGTGATGGCACCCGCTTAACGACGGTATAGAAAAGATTTTAAATAAATAAATAAACATATATGTGCGCAAACATGGTCACTTATGTAATAACCGTGAGCTATGCAAGTTTGGACTTATCCAGATACGTAGTGGCATTTATCCAGATAAGTTCCAATTTAAGTGACTAGTAGAAAACCTGTTATTAGCCAGATAATTCTGAAAAGCGCTAATTGAAAAATATTAGTGCTTTTTGGATTTATTTGGCTGTGTAAGATAATCAATATGTCTTGAAAAGGGCTACTTATACGGCTGTCAGAATTAGGTGAATATGTAGCACTTTTTAGACTTATCCGGTTATCTGACTTAGCCAGATTTGTGGCATTTTAAGACTTCTCTGGCTAGGTAACACTTTTTAAGACTTATGCGGTTACCTTCTGTAGCCGGATAAATCCAGAAAGTGCTATTTAGATGGCAGGTAGTGCTTTTCAGACTTATCTGATTAGGTAGCCCCTGCTGCTACTTAGCCAGACAAATCAGAATTTAGCTAGATAAGTGCTGTGATTTATCCAGATAAATTCAAATTTATCCATCTCAGAAACAGCAAAAGCACTGCTTAGCTGGATAAGTCTGAATTTAGCCAGATAAGTGTGCGCAAATGATACACCTGTATATTTTTATGTCAAATTTTAAAAGGAGATGTGGGTAGATTTTACATACGTTATTTAGATTCATTTATCTTCTGAAATTTGGCTTGTACTTGTGTAAGTTGGGGGATTTACTAACATGCACACGACAATAAACTTATCAGATTTACCAATTAGTCCACCGGTTTACCCAGTCCATCTGTAGCTCCTGACTCTTCAGCCTGAAATTCCCCCATTTCACCCAGACCTCCCCAACCTAGTCATTTTTTCACTTTTAAGATATTAACGATCACTTATTCCAGATATTGAGCAGGAGTAAATTTACACAAGTAAGGTGCCAACATTACATGAGTAAATTGATTATAAAATAGCAACTTACTCGCGTAAATGTTGGCCCCTCTGTGGAATGCACCGACCTGACCATTTTTTTAAACGTGCAAATTTACTCATAGACCCTGATTTATGTGTGTATGTTGAGGTTCCTATAATGGCATAAGCTCATATATATGCTATTTTACACGCATAAGTACAATATTTTACAAATGCAAGTTTTGAAAATTCACCTTTCAGTTTTTTCACTTAAGGCAATATAGAGTAAAGTGACTTGTTCGGTCACAAGGTATGCCAGCAGGATTTGAATTCTGGCTTTCCTGGTTCTCAGCCTTCTACTCTAGCTCTAGGCCACTCTTCCACTCCCAGGTTCAAAATTTCTACGGTTTTCTTCCACTGCTCAGCTTTCCAGATTGAGGAATTCATTTTCCAGTGCAGCGTCTCTTTTTTTAGGTGATCTAGACTATCATATAGGGTATTAACATTTTTGGGAGAGGCAAACCCCCTGAAACCTCTAGGTGCTGCATACCCACTTTCAAGATATGGCAACAAAAGAAAAAAGGGAATGGATACTGGTTAGATGTGAGCGGTGGGAACAGAGAAGAAACTGGGTAGGTGAGGGAATTGTTTAGAAAAGGGTGCAGGGTGGGTGGAGAGAGAGAGTGCTGGGCATGTGAGGGTGTAGTTGGGAGAGAGAGAGGTTGCTGGGCACTTTGGAAAGGGGCAAAGAGATTGGGGTGATACTTATTTGCTGAGCAGGGAGTGAAAGGGAGAAAAAAAGAAGATGCTGGGGGTTAGAAGAAGAGATACTGGAAAGAAGAATAGAGCGAAGGATAGTTGGATTTTGTGGATGAGAGGCAAAGGAAGGGGATGCAGAACTTTGTAGAGGATAAGAAAGGAGTGAGAGGTTGATGCTAAGCAGGGCAAGAGACGTGGATGCTGTGCCAGAGCTCCTCTGAAAGATATACAAGATGAAGAGCGCAGGATTTGAAGGTTCATCAAGGGCAAATAGTACCCTTATATTTGCACTGTTCAAGTGTTCAACCTTCTTGCAATGGAAACATGTACTGGTTTCTTTTCCTCAGTTCATTTCTTCATTGGTATTGAGAGCTGTCTCTAAATGTCATTCTTTTCACTTGGAGTGTATAATCATTTTTAAACAACATGAAAAAATGCAACAAAATAGTCTGTTTCATTACAAGAAATTTATGCTGGATATTTGTAACTCACCTAGAATATAAGAGAGAGAATGAGCAATAAATATTTCAAAACTTAAAAGTTAAAATTGAATAAAACAAAAAAGATATTTTTTTCTCTTACATAGAAGTACCTGTTGTGTGTGCTGGCTGCAGCAGGCCCGCGGCCAGGCCCTCTTACCCCCGTTTGCCTGCTCCAGTACCTGGCTCTGCTGCTCTCACAGCCGGTGGCCACTGCCTCCAACCCCCAGGCTCCTCCTCTTGCTCCCAACTCCGCATCTGATGTCCCTGCTCCACGGCGGGCCTCCCTGCGCGGTCTGCGGGGAGACGCTGCCATCTCGCGCCGCACCCCTCCCTAGGCTCTTGCTCGCAGCAGCTGTTCTTTTAAAGGGGCCGCGGTGGGAACCTCACCCACAACCCCGGATTATGACGTCATTGGGTCCGGGTTTATAAGGCTGGGCCCAGCCAACGTTTCCTTGCCTTGCAACAGATCTCCACTCTGGTCGTTTTCTGAGTTGCTTGTTCCTGCATCTCCTCCGTGTTCCTGGTTCCTGATTCATCTGTGTTCCTGTTCCTGACTTGGTACCCATTCCTTTTCCTGTGTTCATTCCTACCTTGCTTGTTCCATGGCATTGACTGACCTGGTATTGACCTCTGCATCACCTGACTATGCTACTGCTTATCTCCTGGTATTGACCGCTGCTTTGTCTGACTACGTTACCACCCATCTCCTGGTTTGATCTTTGCCTTCCCTGACCATCCATCTGCTGATGTCTGGCATTGACCTACACTTGCCTTGCTACTATCCTTGCCTGCCACCTGCACTGACTTCAGCCTGCTCTACGATGCTCCACTCATCTTTATTCTGGACTTAGCTTCTCAGGCTGGCCTGTTCTTACTCAGGCGCTCTCTGCCTTCCTCCTGTACTCCTTGATGCCTGGGTCTCCAGGACTCTGCCTTATCTAGATTGGATTACCTATTCCTACTACCACTGCTGGCCCCTGGCTGACTTCCTCGTTGTCCCAGAGAAGACCTCAGATGGAGGCCCACCTAAGTCCAGCTGGTCCCGGTACCCAAGGGTTCAACCTGCGGGGAACGAGGGCTGGTATTGGCGAAACTCCAGCCGGCCTCCATCAGTCAGCCAGCTCTACCTGCCAACGGTGGGGACCCATAGGGCTTGCCCTGCGGGTAGTGCCAACCCCACCTCGGTCCAAGGGTCCACCTTGATCTGGTATCTCAACACAGCATCATCAAAATATTGAATCCCTTCACACATGGGCCTTCCTCTATGTCAGGGGTCAGGAACCTATGGCTCGCGAGCCAGATGTGGCTCTTTTGATGGCTGCATCTGGCTCGCAGACAAATCTTTAATAAAAAAGTAAAAATCTAACAAAACCCCCCACCCTCCTGACGTCCCCCCAAGATCTGTCAAAAGTCCCTGGTGGTCCAGCGGGGTCCGGGAGCGATCTCCTGGACTTGGGCTGTCGGCTGCCAGTAGTCAAAATGGCGCCGACGGCCCTTTGCCCTCACTATGTCACTGGGGGTCGACCAATGGCGGCGGTAGCCCCTGTGACATAGTGAGGGCAAAGGGCCGTCGACGCCATTTTGATTACTGGCAGCTGACGGCCCTTTGCCCTTACTATGTCACAGGGGCTACCGCCACCATTGGTCAACCGCAGTGACATAGTGAGGGCAAAGGGCCGACAGTGCCATTTTGACTACTGGCAACCGACAGCCCAAGTCCAGGAGATTGCTCCCGGACCCCCGCTGGACCACCAGGGACTTTTGGCAGGTCTTGGGGGGGGGGGGCAGGAGGGTGGGGGGGTTGTAGTAAATTAATTTTGGAGGGCTTGGGGGGCGTCAGGAGGGTGGGGGGTTGTAGTAAATTAATTTTGGAGGACTTGGGGGGCATCAGGAGAGTGGGGGATTTTGTTAGATTTTTACTTTTTTATTAAAGATTTGTCTGCGAGCCCTAGACCCCCACTGGACAACCACGGACTTTTGGTAGGTCTTGGGGGGGTCAGGAGGGTGGGGGGTTGTAGTTAGTATGGCTCTCATGGAATTACATTTTAAAATATGTGGTGTTCATGGCTCTCTCAGCCAAAAAGATTCCCGACCCCTGCTCTATGTCCTTCTTCCATCACCTCTCATCATTTCTCTTATTCCTTCTATGTGGTATCCATGAAGATGAATAACAAAATGGCACTATCATAAGATCCCAGTTGACTTTTAAATCATACCCTCTTGGGGCAAGAGTGACTGGTGATCACTCCTGCCATATTTGGTCTTTGGAGACCTCACAGAAGGGGTAAAAGGCATCCATTTGGGGTACATAGGGAAAGTACTGAGGATGTTCAGTTTTTGAATTTCATTGTCACTGAGTATTGTTTCAGAGAAGGGAAAAAGGGAACCCAGCCTGTTAGTTTCCTTATGTTGCTTTCCCTTTCTTTCCCTCTTCCTTTTGATGTTTATTTCATTTTAAATAAAATGAACACAAACATCAAATGAAATACAACACTCTGCAATAAAAAGAAACAAAAAATGACATTTACCTTTTTACCTCCCATATTTTCTTTTCTGTGAAACAATGATTTGTGTGCATTGTTGTTGCAGAAAATATTTGTGTGCAAAAATACTGTTCTATGTGTTCAAAATATGAGTTAGGAACTCAAAAGTGCATACAAACATAAATTAGGAGCATAAGTTGTGCACTAGTTATGTGCATTCATTTGAAACCCTCAAAAATATTGGAGGGGTCCTACAAATCTGAACAATAATTGTCATCTCATTTATTTGTTTCCCATTCAAGTCTATGGCATATTCAAGTCTATGGCTATATACTGCTGAGGAAATAAACACTGGTAACTATAGCAACCAACTCTTACCTATGAGATATCATAGCCTTGTCAGAGCACAGGCAGGACAAACTGGCAAGGAGACAAGACAGAGGACATATAGCAATGCCACATCTTTTTAAATTTCCTATAGCTGATATCTGGATCAAGTGATGCTGCTATACTCCCAGTGTAAAGTTTGAACATATGAAAGAAGCTCTGTATTTCCTCTCTAGCAATTGTTAGTGAAAGATCTCTTATGAGAAGTTATCATACAATTCCAAAAAAAAGC
Source organism: Rhinatrema bivittatum (assembly GCF_901001135.1). Taxonomy (NCBI): domain Eukaryota; kingdom Metazoa; phylum Chordata; class Amphibia; order Gymnophiona; family Rhinatrematidae; genus Rhinatrema; species Rhinatrema bivittatum. Next base: position 63,460 of record NW_021821121.1, on the reverse strand, counting down.
TATTAAAAATTGGATGTGGCACAGGCAAAGGGCTGTTTCCAATCTTCTCTGCTGCAGTGGTTTCACTCATTTTGCAAGAAAGACAGAGGCAGTGGCACTGCTGCATTTTCTCTTCACTAGGGGAGGGTCAAGATTGGAGTGTAGAAATTGAAGCAGTGCCAGTGATTTTTTTTGTCTCTGTCTGATTGGTTGAGATATGAAGGCAGAGAGTTTAACTTAATACACTGACAGTCTGAAAAGAAGAGTCTTACCAGGCTGCCAGTCTAAGTTCTTGGTTCTGTTTAACAGTTTTTTTGTATGTAGAAGGAGTAAGTCAGCATCGAGTGCACATAGTACACACATACATTGTATGTGTGTGTGTGATAGACAGTTTTCCCACACAGTAGAGTGAATGAATAGGGGTACAATATCAAAAAATAAATTACTTTATGATATCCAAAATCCCAGTAGTCAATACACTTTAAATGTCATCATGTTCTTGAGAAGAAAAGGAAGAGGAGGGACTGGAAGCTTTGGAATGGGAAAAGGATATGCTGCAGAGACAGCCCAGCTTATCATCAGTGATAAAAAAAAAAGGCAGTCCTGCCCCAAAATTCAAAATAGATATTTTAGACTTAGAATTGAAGGAAAGGACAGCAGCTCAAGGCAGAAGCAATTGGAATTTGGAGAGCATGTGCCACCATTGTCTGTTCCACTCCCTCTTGTTTTGGAACAGATGGAAAAGGTAGGAGAAATGGCATTAGCAGTAGGGCAAACCTGCAATGTTCCCCTCTATGGTTACTGATTCTGAAACAGAGAAGGCAGCATTTTCTCCAGCTGATTCTGAGAGAGAATCTTATCTGAAATTCTCTGAATCAGAACTTGAAGTGCAAGTAGCTGAAGAAAATTTGGATAGATTAGTCAGTAGTGTATTAGCCAAAGGTGACCAAAATGATAATGGGATATAATTGCTCCCCTATGAGGAAAGAATAAAGAGGTTAGGGCTGTTCAGCTTGGAGAGGAGATGGCTAAAGCCGAGGGGGATATGATAGAGATCTTTAAAATCATGAGAGGTCTAGAATGGGTAAATGTGAATCTGTTATTTACTCTTTAGGATAATAGAAGGTTTGAACATGAAGTTAGCATGGGGCACATTTAAAACTAATCGGAGACAATTCTTTTTCACTCAGTGCACAATTAAACTCTGGAATTTGTTGCCAGAGGATGTGGTTAGTGCAGTTAGTGTAGCTGGGTTCAAAAAAGGTTTAGATAAATTCTTGGAGGAGAAGTCCATTACCTGCTATTAATCAAGTTGACTTAGAAAATAGCCACTGGGAGGTTTTTAAAACCCACTCGGTGGGCACCATCCCAACATATTCATATATCTCCTAATTGATGCAGGTGCCATGATTTTAAAATTGACCTGATAGTCTTTCTACAATGTCATACTTTAATAGGGATCCCAATGAGGCCCTTTTCTCATAAGCCTTCTCTCTCATTTCTCTCTCACCTGCCCTTTCCCCTGTACATGGTGACAATATTCCAAGCTTCTTCCAGCCTTTCAGTAAAGTAGTATTTCCTCATGATTTCTTTGAACTTTCATCCCTTCAACTTTATATCATAAACCCATGCCCTTGAATTTCCTTTTTCTAATGACTATTTCACTTTTCCATAATTTATTCAAGCCTATCAAATATTTTAAAATTCATATTCCTTTGATTTATCCCTATCACTACTCATGAGTTCCTTTTGTTTGTCTTAATCCTCTCTTTGTAAAGTTTGTTGTATGAGCTTTCTATCATATCAGTATCTTTTGTTCCATGTTTCCAATGCCCTTACAAAGGTACAGCCTGCAAAACTGAACTCAGTACACAAGGTGAGGTCACAGCTGTAACTTACAAAATTACCTCCTTTCGTCTACCGCTCATACCTCTAAGCATGCAAACGAGTTTACTCTTAAGCTTCCTCAGTGGTATTATCATGTTGACTGGCTACCTTTAAGTTATCTCAGATGATTACTCCTAGATCTCTTTCTTGAGAGTTTCCAGTTCTTGTCCTTCTAAATGATGATATGTGGCTACTGGATTTCTGCACCCAAATACAGGTTTATAAAACATTTTAGCACTGAAGTTCATTTTTCTAATCCTTGACTCTTCTACAGGTTCTCTTTAAATTTTTTTAATCCTTCCATCATGTCCACTGTTTCAGGTATTTTTTTATCATCTGCAAAAAGTGCATATCTTTCCTCAAATTCATCAGCAATGTTTACTAATAAAGATATTGAAGAGAAGTGGTTCTAGTACTAAAGTGATAAACTACACCATTGCCTTTAAATTTGCCTAATTTGAATGCATTTTTCAGAGATGAAAGAAACTGTAAATATAGCAATTAAGCACTAAACAGATATTGGATCAAATGTCCTCGACATCTTACACACAATGAAAGAAATCCATTCATATAACTGAAACATCTATTGGAATGGTCATGTCTCTTTCCATCCTCTTATCTTGCTTTTTAATTTTTTCCTGCAGATGGGTTCTGTTTTCCTGAGTGGGATGGCGTTCTGTGTTGGCCTGAAGGGAAGCCAGGGAAAGTGGTGTCCATGCCATGCCCTGACTACATCCATGATTTCCACCACAAAGGTATTTTTTTATCCATGAATATAAAAAAATCTAATAGTCTAATCAAGAAAAACAGATATGATAAAGGCACATAAGAGCATTATAGCTGTTATATCTATAAATTATGAAGGCAAGTGCAAAAACAATTCTGTGGATAAACAGAGTTATAAGCCAGAGAAATGGGCTTTTGAACAATTGTCCACCGTGCATGTCTTAAGTTATGTTCATGTATAACTTTACTTGGACTGAGAGAAGGCATTCAAGGGGCAGAGTTGGGGAAGGATAAGCACATACTTTAGGATTGTAAAAAGTATGCACATAAATTAGAATGCAAAATACATGTGGATGTTTTAGCAGATGTATTTGCTGTGTGTCAATAATTTTGTGTGGGATAATTTTTAAAGTGGACGTATTCATATAAGTCCACTTTGAAAATTAGTGTAACTTTTGCATGACATTATAATATTATTGTCTTAGAGATAGTTTTTCAAAATCTATGTATCTGTAGGGAGGTACATTCATTTTAATCTGAATAGGAAAACATGATTATTGGTTTGGTTTTTGGCAACCCAAGTTAAACAACAAAGCACCAGAAAACACAGGGATGGTAACTTTCAAACCGGAAATCTCTGTAAGGTTGGGCAGTGTTTTAGTTATCACCACCAGTTTTGTGCTGCCCAACTGAGCAGAAAACTCATCGACTTCACTTTGCTTAATTTTAAATTGGGGCGGAATATATTCTGTATTTAGGCATAGCACTGTATTTGTATAGCTGCTGTCTAGTGCCATGGAAAGGCTCTGGATTTGATGGTTGAGACTTAGCAAAGGGTCCCTCCAAAAGCAAGAAATGTACCCTCTTAATAAATCCCCAATTTCTCCCTTACACCATCAATCTCTTTTGAATAGTCTGGGCAACCCAAGGGGATTATTTACTAAAGGTTTATTGCATGCGTTAGGGCCTTATCGCACTTCTGTGAAAACTGATGAATCCAGTCCCATGTTTGTAATTCAGGGTGCAATATGCAAGCACAAGGAAATAAAGGTAAAATGTCTTTCACAGTCTGATGAAACTTACTTAAAGTCACAGGTTTTTATGCCAGTGTAAAACAGGGACTGGAGTACAATCAGAATTACTGCACAGATTCAGTGCAAAACAGATTGCACATTACTTAGCCAGAGAGTTTAAAGGCAAATCCGACTGCAGCCTAATGACCGGAATAGCTCCCACCTGTGAAGTGTTTCTCTCTCCAACATCACCCACAAAATAAAATAAAATTCTAGCTCTAACAGAGCGCTAACTATACTCAATTTAATTCTCTGGCTAACCTCAGACCAGGATTTAGTCTGAAAACATAAAAACACAGGAATTGTAATTGATAGTGGTAAAATAACCCAAATTTCTAGCCTGTTTTCAGGTAGGTGGCCCCTGCAGTGCACTCACACAGATGCTTGTGTCTCAATACTGATTAATATGAGCGACAACATAAATTTGCCTGACTTGTGCGGTTTGGGGGTAAAGTTTACTTCCAGTCTAAGAATTCAGTCCAGGTTATTTCAATGTGGATTCTCCTCATAGACAGCACACAGAAACACCACTGGAGACAAGAATTATACTTACAGGTGGAGCACAAGACTTCCATGCTTAACATCGCAAACTTCCTTCGGCCTCTTAGCCAGCTGAATGCTGGGAATAGCCCTCAAGGATTTCCAGCCTTCCTTTTCAGTCCTCTGAGGACAATCTAGATCCTCAGGGGTGTGGCCCCACACCAGGTTTTCTGCCCTTTGAGCCTGGCTTTTTATGAGCTAGCCTGGCTCTATACTCAGCACATTGGCACTGGAATGAGCAGACCCCAGTTCCAGAAAAGCCAAAACACTTTTTGCCTTAACAGCCGCCAATTACAACGTGCCATCCAGTACTGCTTTTAGTAGGCACCACCATGTGCGGCCAGGTACCATAGTTACATGCAGGTGCAGCTGGCTGAGGCAGAGGGGAGCAGTGTGCATTTCACCAGCGACACCAGGACCAGTGTGAACTCTATGCATGCTTAACTCTCCCTGATGGTGCACTGGTGGGACCTAGCTGAGGCAGGGGCTGGCAGGAGCTCTAGCAAAGACAGGGTGCAGGTGGGCTGTGCTGCATGCACATCCAGGTAATGGATAACTCTCATATCTCATGCAATATCCTATCAGCTTTAAAAAAGATGCTGCAGGATTGGCAGCTAAACCGGGGAAGCAGGAGTCTTAAGGCAGTTTTTATGTGACAGATAAAACACGATAAGTGCAATGTAAGATGGGGCATCGGTTGCTTTACTCACTTTCTGCATCTGGCAATGTGGCATGCTCTGGGCCCCAAGGACCTCAGAATTCCAGGCCAGAAAGATCTCACAGAGAAATACAGGATAATAGCAGGGCATTTTCATTGAAGGGAAGAATTTGGGATGCCTTATAAGCATCTGATTCAAGATGTTGGCACTGACTGGAATTCCACCTAATGGAGAAGCAGACATCTCTTCTTGATGTGTCTCTGGAAACAGAGATAGGTGTGGATTGCCTCTGGAGTATCATGAGTGGGTAATAATGAGGCATCTAATTCAAATCCTGAAGCTCTTCAAGGAAGCCATAGAAGATCTGAGTTCCAGAAGTGCTACTCTTGTTGGGGTCATCCCCATAATAAATATTCTGGAGGAAAATTTAGAAGGTTTCCATGAGCAAGACAGAATGGAAGCAGAGTTGTAGCTGTTTATAATAACATAGTAACATAGTAATGACGGCAGAAAAAGATCAAAATGGTCCATCTAGTCTGCCCGGCAAGCTTCCCAAGGTAGTAACTGCCACTCTGTACAGGTTACCCCCATGTTTCTCTTAAAGGTAGTAACTGCCGCTCTGTGCAGCTTACCCCATGTTTCTCTTAAGGGTAGTAACTGCCACTCCATGCAGGTTACCCCCATGTTTCTCTTAAGGGTAGTGATTGCCACTCCATGCAGGATACCCCCATGTTTCTCTTAAGGGTAATAATTGCCGCTCCGTGCAGGTTACCCCCATGTTTCTCTTAAAGGTAGTAACTGCTGCTCCGTACAGCTTACCCCATGTTTCTCTTAAGGGTAGTAATTGCCGCTCTAATCAGGTTAAACTCATGTTACTCTTAAGGGTAGTAACTGCTGCTCCGTGCAGGTTACCCCCATGTTTCTCTTAAGGGTAGTAATTGCCGCTCTAATCAGGTTACACTCATGTTTCTCTTAAGGGTAGTAGCTGCCGCTCTGTGCAGGTTACCCCCATGTTTCTATTAAGGGTAGTAACTGCCGCTCCGTGCAGGTTACCCCCATGTTTCTATTAAGGGTAGTAACTGCCGCTCTGTGCAGGTTACCCCCCTGTTTCTCTTAAGGGTAGTAATTGCCACTCCATGCAGGTTACCCCCATGTATCTCTTAAGGGTAGTAATTGCCGCTCCGTGCAGGTTACCCCCATGTTTCTCTTAAGGGTAGTAACTGCCGCTCTGTGCAGGTTACCCCCCTGTTTCTCTTAAGGGTAGTAATTGCCACTCCATGCAGGTTACCCCCATGTATCTCTTAAGGGTAGTAACTGCCGCTCCGTGCCAGTTAAGCTTGCCTAGTGGATGCCGGTCGGGGTTCTGGAGGCTTTGGCGGAGGTGTTCCATGGTGGGGTTCCATCCTGTGATGTCACCCATATGTGAGGACTAACATCCTGCTGTCCTGTGAGAACACCTGTTACAGGTAAGCAACATTTTGCTTTCCAAAATACAGTTGAAAAACTTCTATAATTTTGAGGGTCTGGTTTTTCCCCTCATCATCATTTTTGTTTTTAATTTGCTATGAGACTCTCATGTCTTGCATGTGAATTTTTCACAGAAATATGAAACTGAGGTCATGGCCTTCCAATTTAGTTGTGATAGACTTCTGTGAAAATCTTTTTAATCTTGCAGTATACCTTTTTCTCCATTGAAATACATTTACTAGTTAAATTTTCACTGATTTCAGGGACGTAATGACATTAGATCCTCTCACATTCTTGACCAGAATTCAGATATATTCTCATCTATCCAGCTTTCATAAAGACTATCTTGGCCTAGTTTTACCTTGTACTTGCTGCCCCACCCCACTGTTGCATCTCGTACCCGACTGTGCCATATGGATATGTTAGCATCTGCTGGGCTGAGATCAGCAGCCTTTTTATTCCTGAAGCTCCTGTCTTTCTCCCTTCCCTGGGGTTATCACGTTCTCCCAAATATCTATTTAGTTGCTAGTCTGCTGCGGTGATGATGTCCTATCCTGTACTCTGTAGGAGCTAATATCCTTTTTTTTTCCTGCCCCACCACTTTTCTTACTGATCAATCTTGCTGACTTTTTTTAAAATTTCTTATAAACCATATCCCCAACCCAACAAAAGGACATCCGAAGTGGTGTACAAAGAAAATATACACAGCTTCTAAAAACATAGAATGAAAATTCAGGCACAACCAAGAATAACTTTAAGACACACTAAAAATATAACATTCTCCACTCACAGAAGTAGCTATCTTCTCCCACTCTTCAGGAAATTGGTTATTTTAGCTAGAGAGGAAGTCCCCAGACTATAAAGTTAGGAGATGCTTTTTGGCAATGAGTGTCACTGAGCACGAGGAACCAACTGCCAGTTTTTCTGTGGCAATGATAATGCTGGATTTTCCATGCTGCGGGCTTTCAACTTCTTTTTTTGGGGGTCAGAAAATATCTGAGGCAGGCTGCAGTGGTGTTTATCTTTGTTTCTCCCCCCCCCCACCGGCATTGCTGGTTTTGAGGTCTGCAGGCTCATTTTTCAAAATATCCAGAGAATGTTTTTTCTCCCTTGCACAGTGAACATTCTAGATCAGGTGTAAAGGAAGGAAAGCTATGTTTATACAGATATTGAGCCAGGATTAGATGGGGACAGCAGTTTCTTCCCACTCTTTATAGGTCGGATAGTCTGTATTGGTGGGCAAACTCCACCAACCATTGCAGAGTAATTGGAATAATGGCATGAGCCTCAGGTGCCAGGCGCGTGAGAGCTAGATAAGGTGTAATGATGGGATGGCCCTACAACCGGTTGACTCATCCCAGGATGCGGTAAACTCCAGCGGCAGGGATGTCACCATGACATGGTTTAATGGAACACAGTCAACATGGATTTACCCAAGGGAAGCCTTGCCTAACAAATCTGCTTCATTTTTTTGAAGGAGTTAATAAACGCACAACTCAACCCACAATTAAACTCTGGAATTTGTTGCCAGAGGATGTGGATAGTGCAGTTAGTATAGCTGTGTTTAAAAAAGGATTGGATAAGTTCTTGGAGGAGAAGTCCATTACCTGCTATTAATTAAGTTGACTTAGAAAATAGTCACTGTTATTACTAGCAATGGTAACATGGAATAGACTTAGTTTTTGGGTACTTGCCAGGTTCTTATGTCCTGGATTGGCCACTGTTGGAAACAGGATGCTGGGCTTGATGGACCCTTGGTCTGATCCAGTATGGCATGTTCTTATGTTTTTATTTATTCCCATCCTCTAGACTTTTAGGGATCCACAGTGTTATCTCATGCCCCTTTGAAATCCTTCACAGTTTTAGTCTTCACCTCTTCCTCCAGAAGGGCATTCCAGGCATCCACCACCCTCTCAGTGAAGAAATATTTTCTGACATTGGTTCTAAGTCTTCCTCCCTGAAGTTTCAAATCAGAATCCCTAGTTCAACTAAATTGTTTCCAATGGAAAAGGTTTGTTGATGACCTTGGATCATTAAAACCTTTCATGTATCTGAAGGTCTATATCATATCACCCCTGCTCCTCCTCTCCTCCAGGGTATACATATTAAGATTCTTCAACCTCTCCTTATAAGTCATTCGATGGAGACCATCCACCATTTTGGTCACCCTTCTCTGTACCGCCTCCATCCTGTCTCTGTCTCCTTTGAGATATGGTAACCAGAATTGAACACAGAACCCCAGGGAGGTCTCGCCAAGGACATGTACAAGGGGATTATCACATCCCTTTTCTTACTAGATATTCCACTCTATGCAGCCCAGCATTCTTCTGGTTTTGGCTATCACCATGTCACACTGCTTCGTTGACTTCAGGTCATTAGACACTATCACCCCAAGGTCTCTCTCCTGCTCCATGCACATCAGCCCTTCACCCTCCAAAGCATATAGTTCTTTCGGATTACCACACCCCAGATGCATGACTCTGCATTTCTTGGCATTGAATCCCAGCTGCCATATCTTCGACCACTCTTCCATCTTCCATAAATCCCGTCTCATTCTCTGTACTCCTTCCAGTGTGTCCACTCTGTTGCAGATCTTAGTATCATCCGCAAATAGACAAACTTTACCTTCTATCCCTTCCGCAATGTCGCGCATGAAGATGTTGAACAGAACCAGTCCCAACAACGATCCCTGTGGCACTCCATTTAACACCATTCTCTCTTCAGAGTAGGTTCCATTTACCATCACCAGTTGTCTTCTAGCCATCAATTGGTTTGTAATCCATGCCAAAACCTTGGAGTTGACTCCCAGGCTTCTCATTTTGTTGATGAGTCTTCTGTGTGGGACCGTATCAAAAGCTTTACCAAAATCCAAGTAAATTAAATTGAGCGCTCTTCCCTGATCCAGTTCTCTAGTCACCCCATCAAAGAAATCAATTACATTCATCTGACAGGACCTTCCCCTGGTGAATCCATGCTGCTTTTGATCGAGCAACTCACCAGATTGTAGATAGTTCACTATCCTTTCCTTCAGCAGAGTCTCCATTAATTTTCCGACCATCGAGGTGATGCTAACCAGCCTGTAGTTTCCAGCCTCTTCTCTACTCCCACTAGGCACTACACCCTTTTCCAAAGATCTATTGAACAGGTCACACAGTGGACCTGCCAGCACTTCTATGAGTTCCCTCAGTATTCTGGGGTAAACCTCATCAAGCCCCATGGCTTTGTCCACTTTCAGTTTTCTTAGCTCTTCCCATACATTATTTTCCATAAATGGAGTTTTGACTACTCCACCCCCTTCTACAGTCTTGATAACAAGTGATGGTCCTTCTTCAGGGTCTTCTATAGTGAGCACTGAACTGAAGTATTTGTTTAATATTTCTGCTAATTCATCATCTCTCTCCACCCAATGATCCTTATCTTCTTTCAAATTCACTATATCACTATGTACCTTTCTCCTTTCTCTGATATATCTGAAGAAGTTTTGTCACCTCGCTTTATCTCTTTGGCAATCCTTTCCTCTGCCTGACTTTTTGCTTTCTTGATTACTTTTTTCATCTCTCTCAGTTTCGCCAGATAATCCTCCTGTGTTCCACTTTTTGGGATTCTTTATATTTCTTAAAAGCTGTTTTTTTTGCTTTTATTATATCAGCCACCTCCTTTGCGAACCAGATTGGATTCTTATTTCTCTTACTTTTGTTTACTTTTCTAACAAACAGATTTGTTGCTTTTGTAATTGTTCCTTTTACTTTGGCCCACTGTTGTTCGACCTCTCCCAGTCTTCAAGTTCTGCCTCCAGAAATGTCCATATTTCGACAAAGTCTGTTTTTTTGAAGTTCAAAACTCAGGTCTATGTGACACTTCTCCGGATCCTATTTGCAATATCAAACCATACTGTTTGATGATCACTGGTGCTGAGATGGGCACCCTCCCAGACATAAACAATAGCTAGGAGGACTAGCTATCCTTTTTTAATTCTTAGCCCTAGAAAGCAGACAAAATAGCTCTCTTTCAGGTTTCAATTTCAAATCTGCCCCTTTCTAACAGACAAGGCACAATCTTTTGCAAATATAAAGCCCTATTACATTAAGCACAGGTAAATAACAAAATAAAATTGCACTTAGTTTCAGCAAGGCTCTGGCTCATGAAGATCCCAGCTCCAAAAAATAAACTTCTTGCAGCAGCAGATACAAGTAAGACAAACATCTGACAGAAAACAATACTTACATGTTTGCCATACTTTGTGATCCACAGGTGAAAAGGAGTCTTACCTCCAGTGTCTCACATTCATGAAGGAGATACTGGCATTTAGGATGTATGAACAGGATCAACAAAGGCAGAGGCATAGTGGGGATGTAGCACAGGAAAAAATGCCCAACCCATAAAGCAACCTGTCAGCTAGCCTTTCCCCCAACACCTCAGTATGCCAAAGCCACATTGCCCCCACAGAACCGTCTTTCCTGACAAAAGCCATAGCTAAAGTAGCTGGCAAGAGAGACCATCACCCCATTGCAGCAAAAGGTACCCCAGCAGAAATGTTTGTGACACACTAACAGAACCCTTTGAGGACATGGACAAGATCTGCTGGCATAATGGGCACACAAGTCCATGGTCTGGCCAGTCCTGGCCAAGGCGGCTAAGCATTATCTTTCCTACCCACCAACAATGACAGGGGATATTGTCTGCTCTCATATTTGAAGACTAGCCTAAGAGTTGATGGAAAAGCTGCTCTTTTTGAAAGTCAGTCTGCCTTTGAAGGGCTTTCTAGAATTTCCATGTGAGTGGCAGGTTGACTGCAAACACTTTGAAGGTCTTGCTGCTGTTTCACCTAAGCTGCCATGCCCCAGATGTGCCACCACTTTGGGGTCTTTCTGCCACTCTGTCTTGTTGCCATGCACATATCATAAGGGCAGCTAATCTTTTGGTTAGGAATGTAAATAGACTGTTATGGTGTTCTAAAGCAGTAGTTGAAAAGGTAAGAAAGAAAAGATTAGCATTCCTATACTACAAGAGATCGCAGAAAGAGGAAAACAGGTGACAATATCTGGAAAAATTAAGAGAAGCCAGGAAAGTAGTTTGTAATGTGAAAATTCAAATATTATAAAAAAATAGCAAATATGGCCACCTTAAGATCAACAGACACAATTATCCCCAGATCTCACTCTTCCTTTGTGCTTGGAGGAGTTTCACCTCCAATACTGTACCTTTCTCTTGGGTTTTGCATCCTAAATGCATTACTCTGCATATTTTAGCATTAAACCTCAGACCATTCCTCGAGCTTCGCTAGATCCCTCTTTGTGTTTTCCTATTCCTTTCTGTGAATTTGGTATTATCAGCAAAAATACAACTTTTCCCGACAACCATTCTGTTATGTCTTTCACAAAAATTTTGAATAGAACCAGTTCCAAGGACCGATCCCTGTGGCACAGCACTAACAACAACCACCTCCTCAGAGAAATCTCCATTTACCACTACACTCTAGGATCTATGTAAGGGCATACAATTTATCTATTAGTCTAATATGCAAATCCATGTCAAAGGCCTTGCTGAAATCCAAGTACACTACATCTAGCGCTGTCTCTTGATCCAACTCTCTGGTCACCTAATCAAAGAAATTTCTCAGATTTGTCTAACATGATTTATCTGTGGTAAATCCATGGGTCTTCAGATCTTTCACGCTATTGGATTCCAAAAATTGAAATGGTCAGCCAGTGGAGCTGCCAGGACATCTGGCCTCATCGCTTTATCTACTTTAAGTTTAGTTAGCTCTTCAAAAGCACACTGTTCTATAAGCTCACTGAGGTTTACCTCACTTCCAGTTTTGTGTTTGTTGTATGTCATCTTGCTCTTGCCCCTTCCACAGTGAACACTGAACAGAAATATTTGTTAAGCAATTTCAGTAATCCAATTTTTAAAATTTTGTGCTATACATTCTTTACTCTATGCTAATGCACTCTCTTAATGAAAGTCTATAGATACTACTAAATGTGGGGGCATCATGGCATTTTTTGAATCCCTGATGCAGAGCCTGTCTTGCCTCGATACATAACGCTGTCGGGTTGGGTTTTCTTTTGAAGCTGGCATAGTTTGAACACTCAATTACAAGGTAAATTATTGTTTTCATTTGCATAGCACAAAAAATTGGACTGTAGACCGATGATTACGTGTGAACCGATTGATGTTTGGAAGCTTAATAACTTCATCTAACATTCTGGGTATTATGATGGTCTATTATATCATGCCTTGAGATGTCATTACAACAAGAAATATTAATAATTTTCATGAATGCTTGAACTGTGTAATAACTTTATTTCAGCCATAGTTTTCTGTGTACCAAGTCTCTATGACAGCCACTACATCTAAATCTGCTTCTTCAATGACTGCCTCTGCATTTGTTATTTTATTTCTCATTCTATGAACATTAGTGTGCATAGATTTCCAGATATAACCATTTTTTACCATTTCTAAAAAAGTGATTCATGTTTCACTTACTTTAGGATTTTGTTCAATAAAAGTGATTGCGCAAGAGCAAAGATTTCTAAAGCCTTATCTTTACTTTCCTTTTTTAGAGTTTTGATGGTAACAAATCACTGCATTTTCCAATAAGCCCCATAGCTTATCTATGTTTGATTCTGAAATGAAATAAAGCCTTGTCTCTGATCTCAAAGGTGGCTGAGAGATACAATGATGACCTTCAAGCTAATGGAGCATGTAAAAGTAGCGTATAAAATTGCCAGCGCAGCAAAATGACATGTCCCCAAGAATGTAATCTTTTATCCTTCCTGTTGCTCTCTCTGTTTGCCAGGTTATGCCTATCGGAGGTGTGACATGAATGGGAGCTGGGAGCTGGCTCCAGTCAATAATCGCACCTGGGCAAATTACAATGAATGTACCAAGTTCTTCATCAATGAAACCAGGAGTCCGGTATGACAATGTCTTTTGAACTGCATAGCAGTATATGTTTTAATGTTCAATAATTTGTATTAGTATTTAAATATAAAATCAATTGTTACAAATTACAGTAAGCAAGTGATAAATAAAACATACAGTATCAATATTTAGTCCAATAACAATTAGAAAAATAAAATTAATAAGTTATTCAATTAATCCTAGCTATATTATTTTTCACTCCCTTCTTTTTTAGGTTATATTTTAAAAAATTGTAAAAGTAAGTATTAACATGAGAACTATAAATACTAATAAATTCCCTTCCCTTCCCCTCCCTTCCCCCACCCCCATCAGTCTCCAAAAAGAAATTAAAGGGTAGCCTATCTCAGATTTCTTTTTTTTTTTTTTGTCATTTCATAATAATGTAAATGCTAATCATTACCATAAATAAAAATTTACCATGTACAGTCTATTTATTTAAATATAAACTATTACTAGTAATAATTTAAATAAAAAAATAATTAATTTTATTTTTTTGGATAAGTATTAAATATCATATTGTGAGTTTTATTTGGCAGAGTATTAATATAGGATTGCCATATTTTCAGAAATGTCTCCCAGCTCTGTGATTTACCATCTTGTCCAGACAAATCTTCCATTGCCATCATCTGATGTAGTTGTATGCTCCACATTGTTCGATTAGGTGCTGTATCGTCTAGCAATTTGCACAATATGCCTGTTCTAACTATTAGAAGACATTTCTGAAGGAAAAGGTTAACATATTTTTCTTAGAAAAATGTTTATATGGTACTCCCAATATACAGACTTGTAATGATTTAATGAGTGTAAACTTAACCATACTTAACTCATGTATAATTTGGTCCAAAAACTCCTCTTACAGCACATCCAAATACAATGGATATGTGCCCTTATTTTTTTAAACATTTGGGGCACATCAGAATTAGTTAACCCTGCTTTAAATGCTTGAACAGGGAGTATACCATATATACTCTGTCTGTACATCATCTTAAATTGTATCTCTCTCAAGGCTATATTTTCAGTCAAAGTTTTAATTTTTGAAAAACCCCAGTGCAAAGTAAGGGCATCTGCTTGCCGCTTAACTGCAAGTTTCTCCAAAGCATGTACTGATTGCAAACTACAAAATATCTTATAAGCTGTAGAAACTGTCAATCCTTTTGGACAAGGAAGCATAATCGATTGGTGAAAGGAATTGACTACAAATGCATTTTTTATTAATCTCCAAAATTGAATTCAAATAATGTCTAACCTGTAGAAAGGCAAAGAAATCACAATTCTCTAAACCAAATTTACTTTTCAGATCTTGAAATGCACACACAATTTATCCATTAGCAAAGAAAAATGATTTCACTAATATCAGTCCATGCTTTCTCCATTTACTACATACTTTGTTAGAAAGGCCTGGTTCAATTTCAGCATTACCTTGCAGAGGCAGGAAAATTGAATAGTTAGGAGGTAGTCCCACTACTTTCTGTGCTGTATTCCAAGCCCATCTGACTGACTTAATCAATATATTGTATTTTTATTAAATCCAAATGATATTGTATTTTTGCATGGATAACATAGCTAAGAGATAAAGGACTCAATATTTGACATTCAATATTTGTGGCACTGTATATTGACGTTCCCAAAATCCAATCTCTAACATGTCTCATGAGACACGCTATGTTATATTTTCTAATATCAGGAACAGATAGACTTTCCTCACTACAAGGCAATGTTAAAGTTTTCATTACAAGCCTATGTTTTTTTTTTCCTTTCTAAATAAACGTAGATATAGCTTTATTAATTCTTTGTATATCAATCTTTTGTAATGTCAATGGTAACAATTGTATTAAATAATGCCATTTAGGTACAACACCACTTTACCCCTAAATTAATGAAAATGGCTATAATTTCACATGGATAACACCTGCAATAAGAATGAGGGGTGTATTTATTGGGGAGAGATAGAGAGAGAGAGAGAGACTTTTTATGCACCTTTTAAAATTTACCCCTAAACCACCACTAACACCTCGCCTCGAGTTATTAGCTGGCCCTCCTATAGTGATATAAATATTTGAATACTGTGAAGGCCCCTCTCTCTCTCTCTCTCTTTCAAGCCCGGAAATGGCCAACATGCAATTTGCAATCTTTATTGTGAATTATTCTTCGGGAATTTGGCACAGCTTAATGCCAGGAAAAAAAGATGTAGTTATTTCCAGTGTTAAAAGCGTGCGTCATGCTATCACACAGGGTGAAAATGTCTTTCATTTAAATTAATTCCACCCAAACCCCTTCCCAATCCCAGTCCTATGAAAAATTTGCATTTGCGCAATGCAATAGCATTACTATCGCATGTGTTATCATGGGCATTAACTCCATAACACATTTTGATGAATGACCCTATTAATTAGCTGTATTCGTCCTATTGGTGTTACTGAAAGATTGCGCTACCTCGTTAAAGTTTTTCCAAGTTCTTAACAGCAGGATGAATATGAAAACCATAAATTGCTCCCTAGTCATTTGCAATTTTAACCCCAAATATTGAATATATCCTTTAGCCCACTGAAATGGAAAATAATCTATTCATCCTTTTTCCAGTGTCCCAGTTAGATCTAGGGCTTATTTGCATTTACTTTATATGTTGTTTTTATTTATTTACTTACCTATTTTACCAAATAAAAATCAAGAAATGGAATTCATGGAAATACATACAAATGAAACAAAAGTATAGTGGTAAGTCCACTAAATAGGGAGGGAGGGTGTGCCACAGGGATCCAAGTCCAAATATGAAAAGAAATAAAATAAAAACATTCCAAACTAGGAAGGAAAAGGAGTATAGTTATGAATCATGCATTAGAGTAAGTCAAAATACCAAGCAAAAATAATTCAATAAAAACAAGTGCAACATGGAGGAATAAAAAAAGACAGATTTCTGCAGAGCTTATCTCTCAAAAAGAAAACCATTTCAGTAGGATGGTAAAATATGTGTACAAAACTCACAATTCTTTGCATATAACCTTTCTAGCAAGACTTGAAGGCAAATAAGTTCAAAAGAAAAGTTAACAAAAGAGATGTGGAGGAAAAAGGTATGTGTTGCAACTGCGACCTTCGGAACCTATTGCAAACCACGGGCTACGGATCCTGAAACAGGCGCGGTCACTAGCTCATGGGAGAGCGTGAGCCCCTGGACCACGGAGCAGCTCAGGGAGGAGCCCCAAGGCACATTGTGGGAGGTGAGAGCATGCAAGCATGGGCGGAACAGGAACAAAGCAGGACTGGGAACTAAGGCAAGAAACTCGGAGCAGGAACCAGGCAGGATCAGCCTTCCGCTGGACCTACACGCATCAGTGTGACCCAGCAATGCAATTCTGGTCATGAGAGTAGCCCTCCAGCCACTCGATAGCCCTTTTGGACCCACTGTTTGGGAACAACGAGTGCGTGAGGCCAGATGGAGGCTGAGGGCAGGAACAAGACGAAGACTTGGAACTTGGAAGGACTCAAATGAGGACTTGGAACTTGGATGAACTCAGACAAGGACTTGGAAGGTACAGGTGGGCAATGTCCCTCAGGGCGCCCTACACAGCCCGTGGGCTAGTCGCAGACCACCCTGTCCGCTTGCGCACCCTACACAACCTAAGAAGGCTGGTTGTGGACCACACGGGAGCAAGACAAGCACCAGAAGAGGATCCAACCAAATGAGTCTCCAGTGACCAGAAACAGGAACAGGATCCTTACAGATTTACCTTTGGGATGGCTATCTAGAGGACTCGAAGAGCTGGCAGACTCAGAACTCGGAAAACTCAGAACTTGGAACTTGGAAAAAAAATTTTATGAATGCTAGTTTGAATGCTTTACCCTGGATTGGGGCAATTAACATTATATAAATTGTGGTAAAACAATTTTTAAGAAGGTTTCGAGTGTGGTTCATTCAAAAAGTCGAAACAGACATAACATAGGATTTGCTCTAAACACACTTCCCAAGATTGTCTGCAGTTCCATGAACACTTCAGTCCAGTACTGTTGGATCAATTCACATTCCCATAGACAATGAAATAAACTTCCTACTTCTTTTCTATACTTCAAACAGATAGAGTCGCATAAATTTGCAGCATACATCCAAGTTCTCGGCATGTACATACAGTGTAGAACTTTATATCCCACCTCTCTGAGAATAACATTGTATGCATAACAGCCGTCCAGAATATGTACAATGTCTTCTAGAGCTAATCGGATATTTGCCAGCTTCTCCCACTTACTTTGTATGCTCTCTAAAGCTGTAGTATTAGGAAGGCTCTTAAGTATTCTCAAAAATGACATACTAGAGTTTGTGTTTTTTCCCTGCCGATGTAAAGTATCTGAGCTGTCCAGCTTTACTCCAGTCTGGGTGGGCCCTGGATTCCCCCAGGATATAGTGACGTGCTTGGAGGTACCCATAGAAGTCTTTGGAGTTTAACCATATTGTGTCTTCAATTCCTGAAAACTTTTTAGCACTAGAGTTTGGGGGTCTAAACATTTTTCTATGATGTCTAATACTTTTGAACTCCAGGTCTGAAAGACGGCTGATGCCATGACCCCAGGGAATTGTGGATTGCCATCAAAGGCTAGGTAATGTACTAGTGCCCTTCATTCCCATTTTTACTCTGCACAGATATCTCCAAGCCTCCCTTCCAAAACGCAGAATTAAACTTCTTTTATATGGGCTGATTATATCTGCACCTCCCACCTGTAATGAATTGTGAGGGCGAAATGGGGACAGTCATTCACAAATAAAGGAAAATGGTGAACAAACACTTGTCCCATTAATCTAATCATACACATGTTGGAGTATACAAGATAAATTATAATTTCTCCAATTTGGGCACTCCAGTCCTCCCTGACTCCTGGACATCATCAAGAAAGAAAGGGGTAGACGAGCTTTATGTGAGCCCCACAGATACTTCCCTATCATTCTGTTGATCTTGTCCAAAGCGGATTACTGCAACTCCCTCCTGCTGGGACTACCCGCCAACTCAATGAAACCACTTCAGATGGCCATGAACGCCACAGCCATGATCCTCACTAATGCCAACAGAAGAGAACATATCACTCCCATCCTTCAAAACTTGCACTGGTTACCCATCAAATCCAGGATCCTCTTTAAAGCCCTCATGATGATCCACAAGGCTTTACATAATATCTCCCCCCTCAATCTAACCTTCCAAATAAGGCCACACACCTCAAACAGACCCACTAGAAGAGCATACAAAGACATGCTATATACCCCACCTGCTAAAACCTCTTTAAGGAAGCACGCCCTCTCCACAGCTGGGCCTCCACTCTGGAACTCGCTCCCACCAGACCTCCACCAAGAACCCTGCCCTTTGGTCTTCAAAAAGAAACTAAAAACCTGGCTCTTCAGTCAGGCCTTTTCGGACAGATAATCCCGAAAACCTGGCTCTTCAGTCAGGCCTCTTCGGACAGATAATCCCTTCGCCCTTGATCTCTCTCCCCCTTGAATCCTGCCAATGCTAAACGTCCCATTGCTCATTGTGGTTTTCTCCCATAACTCTCTCCCTTTTCCCCCCTACCGGCTCGTTTCCCCGAGGCTTAGGCCTCTTTTCCCATTCTTATTATTATTAAACTTACTCATTCTAATATTATGTTATATCTACCACATTATATGATAGTGTATTCTCTTATATTGCTAAAGTTTTCACATATCTGTTTTATTTCCCCGCACGTTCCTTGTTCCTATGTTTCATTGTATACGCCTCCCAGCGACAGTTTTCAGTTCCATGTAAACCGGTGCGATATGTATCCTGTACAGGAGTATCGGTATAGAAAAGTTAAAAATAAATAAATAAATAAATACATTTTTGTTATTTATGTTTTGCCCAGCCAGATCGGTAGCTGTTGCATAACATATATCCACTATGGGAGTTCTATCATTTTTAACAAAATGATTTTCCCCGTTAAGGATAATGGTAGCTTGGATGATGTTTGTAATTTTTTTTCCATGTTTTTAAGTAGAGATTCAATATTTGCTCTATATAACATTGTTATATCCTTAGTAAGGCAAATTCCCAAATATCTCATATCATTGACCACCCACTCCAATGGAAAGGGTCCTTCCCAATTGGCTTGTATGCTGGGTCCCAAGGCTAAGGCCTCAGATTTATCAGTATTAATCTTTAATCCCGCAAAGAGGCCAAAGTCTTCTTGGTGTTGCAGTACTCGCTTAAGAGACATTTGCGTTTTTGTTAGGAATACTAGGACGTCATCCGCAAAATCAGAGATTTTAAAATTGTGATGGCCTAAGGTAAACCCATGTATATTTGGGTCCTGCACAATTTTGCGCAGTAACAGATCTATTGACAATATGTAGAGAAGAGGCAATAGTGGACACCCTTGATGAGTGCCTCTGTATAATTGAAAATCTTCTGACACATGCCCATTTGCGAAAATCGCCGACATAGGTTTGTGGTATAGCATGGAAATGCTTTGTATGATTTCCCCTTTTAGACTATATCTAATTAGTATCGAGAAGAGATAGGGCCAAGACACCCTATCAAAGGCCTTTTCAGAATCAAAGGCCACTACCATTGCTCCAATGTCCCTAGCTCTGCATTCCTCCATAGCTACTATGAGTTTTGTCATATTGACATTAACAGATCTCCCTTTGACAAATCCAGCTTGTTGCACTGTAATAAGAGAAGGAAAGACCACAATTAGGCGGTCAGCCATTATTTTGGCAAAAAATTAAGCCTCACAATTAAGTAAGGAGATAGGTCTATATGATGCGGGGGAGGAGAGATTTTTGCCCATTTTTTCCAGCACGGTGATAAAAGCTTTTGTTACCCCATCAGGGAAACTACGATTCTGTTGTGCCATTTGAAAGAATCGCAATAAAGCACCTGAGGTCTGTGTAAGCAGAATTTTGTAATTTCCGCACATAAACCATCCGGTCCAGGATCTTATTTAGTTTACTAGCTTTAATCACCGCAGTTAGTTCTGCCAATGTTATGGGAGAGTTTAACTGTAGCAGTTGTTCTTCTGTGACCTGTGGGAGCTGTACATCTGCCATAAATTGAGCTTCCTCCCTCTCACCCCCTTTTCGATCTTCCGTATATAATGTTTGGTAAAATCTTCGAAAAGTGGCACAAATCTCTGACCCAGATGTGATCGGGGAGCCATGTTCATTTTTTAACTTATCAATATAGGATTTGCCTCTTTGTAAGTTTACCATATATGCTAAAAGTTTTCCAGCTTTGTTGCCAAAGCAAAAAAATTTATGTGCACCTTGGAGCATTGTCCATTGTGCCCTAAGATGTAGAGCAGTGTTCAAGGCTCGCAGTTAATCATTATATGTTTCCAGATTGCTACTGGTATTTTGAAGGGCCAAATTTCTCTTTGCAGTGATCAGTTTTGTCTCTTAAAAAAGTATTTGTTTATGCTTGGCCTTTGAACGTGCTATCACATATGGTGTGATTTCCCCCCTCATTACTGCTTTGCTTGCTTCCCAATACAAGCAAGGGTCTTTCTCATGTTCCTGATTATTATTGGCATACTCCTGCCACTTAGTTTGCAGGTAGTCTTCGAATTTGTGATCCCCTGCTGAAAAACTTGGGAATCTCCATACCCGAGACCCAGTATTAGCACTTCCGTCCAGAATATCTACCCCGATCATGGCATGGTCCGAGATCGCCACGTCCCCTATGTGTACCTTTTTTACTCTAGGAAACAGAGTGTCAGAAATAAGTATGTAGTCAATTCTAGACATTGTGGCATGAGCCCTGGAGACGTGGGTATAGTATCTCTCTGTGGGATTCAGGGTTCTCCAGATGTCTAACAAATTCAGTTCTGTACATATATATGCTATCCCTTTATTCCCCGAATCCCGTACTGTCCCAGCAGCATGCAATCTATCCAAGGCAGGATCATGGACACAATTTAAGTCACCCAAAAGGATTAAGGGTCCACTCTGTATGGGGAGAAGCATACTCACCAATTTTTGAAAGAAAGTATGTGAGTATTGATTTGGGGCATATACTGAGCATATAGTGACTTCTCGGCCATTTAATTTACCAATAACAATGAGGATTCTACCGTCTGGGTCTATGATCTGCTTCTTACATTCAAATTGTATATTCTTATGAATTAAGATTGCAGTTCCTGCTTTCTTCCCCACTACTGGGACAAAAAAACATTGCCCCACCCAACCACGTTGTAGTTTTTTACTCTCACCTTCCGAGAGGTGAGTTTCTTGAATACCAATCACTTCAGCTTTATGCCTGTTTAATGCGCTCAGAATCTTCTGTCTCTTTATTGGTGACCCCAGTCTGCCCACATTCCATGAGCTGATTCGAATGCTATTTATCTACCCAACACTGAGAAGGCCACTGTGCTACTTTGCTCTGTCATCTCTGAAAGGCCTCCCAGCTGGACCCACAACCCGCCAACTTACCAAACTTGTCATCAACCATTCAGCTTCACACAAACATGTAACCATGACCCAGGTCCGATATCTTAGTGTTTGGTGTTCCCGGACCATTTTCCCTACCCGATCCCTCTTACCCTGTTGAAACTCTCTAGTGTATCCCATATTTCCCTTCTATCCTCCTTTTTACTTTCCCCTCAGTTGTGATTCCTTGGCCCCCTCTCTTATCTAAAAAAAATGGGGCTAGAGATCAGTGATAATGCGCTCGGGTGCAATCCCCCCATGTAAGTCAAATCGCAGCATCTCATGTTACTTCACTTAGCTTATGCTATTTCTGAAACAGAGAAGAACAAAGAAGATTGAGAAAAGAACAATATTCAGCAATACTTAAAACTGTCAGGCCAATACAGTACAGTGTGCTCTGACGGAGCGCACTGTACTGTATTGGCCTGACGCGCGTTTTCCCTTACCCCTTATTCAATAAGGGGAGGAAAATGCGCGCCCAACCCATGGCACCTAATAGCGCCCTCAAAATGCAAATGCAGCCAAGCTGCACATTTTACTTTAAGAAAGCGCCTACCCAAAGGTAGGCGCTAGTTTCTGCCGGCACTGGGAAAGTGCACAGAAAAGCAGTAAAAACTGCTTTTCTGTGCACCCTCCAACTTAATATCATGGCGATATTAAGTTGGAAGCCCCGAAGGATAAAAAAAGTAAAAAAAAAAAAAGAAAAAAAAATGTAAAATGGGCCGGCGGCTGTCGGGCCGAAAACTGGATGCTCAATTTTGCCAGCGTCCGGTTTCTGAGCCCGTGGCTGTCAGCGGGCTTGAGAACAGACGCCGGCAAAATTGAGCGTTGGCTGTCAAACCCGCTGACAGTCGCCGCTCTGGATCAAAAGGAGGCGCTAGGGACGAGCTTGTGTACCTAGCCACTCCTTTTGCCCGTTTCTACTGCACCACGTAATTTAAATACAGAATCACGTACACTGGCGAGTGGCCTGTGCGCGCGCCGGGAGAGCGGGCGTTCGTCTGCTCTCCCGCGGTCTTTACTGAATCGGCCCATATGTAACTGTGAATTATAAACAACTTTCCTGTCTTCCTGCAGAATAATTCCATCTGCAGGTGAAACCATTGCTAGCCTTTATAGGCAGTCAGCCGATCAGCAGACTCTGAGAGCTGAAAAAAGAGAAAGACCATTCAGCTTTGGTCTTTTAAGGCTTTAAGCCACTCTGCCACTTTCTCTGGTGTCTCAAAGTTATAAATTTTCCCATCTTTCCACACTCTAAGAACTGCGGGGAATTGCAAGGCAAAGCGGATGTTTTTATTTAATAGATCACTGCATGTGGGTGAGAAAAGCTTCCTTTTCACATCTACTGCTGCAGAGAAATCTTGGAACATAATAATTTTGTTATCTTGGTATTTGAGCTCTCTTGATTTTTTGAAGGCTGCATGTATAAGAGATTTTTGTGTCCAGTCAAGAAATCTCGCTATGACCAAACGTGGCCTGTTATCCGATTCCCGTCAAGGTCCAAGCCGGTGCGTCCTCTCCACTGTGACCATGCCTTCCAGTTCAGGCAGATGCAGCACTACCGGCAACCAGCGTTCAAGCAGAGGCTTAAGTTCCCCATCTGTGACACTTTCAGGGAAACTGAGAAACTTCAAATTGTTTCGGCTTGCTCAGTTTTTGAGGTCTTCAGTTTTGCTCACTGCTAATTTGATTTCCTGTTCCAGCGAGCCGAGCCACGTGGTGGCCGCCGTGACATCCTCTTCCACTGCAGAGATCCTCCCCTCGGTGATATCTATACGGCGTCCTATGTCCCCCAATGCTTCTTTTATAGTAGGATCATTTTCAGATAGAGTGGCAAATTTTGGTTCTAGTCCCAAAATTACAGCTTCTGTGAGGCGATGTACCGCCGTTTCATCAAGCCCCGTGCATTCAGTGCCTTCCCGTTAGTCAGCCATCTTAGGCTCCGATTCAATTGCTTTTTGTTTCTCCTTTCTCACCTGTTTCATTGTCATATCCGTTGTTTCGCTCTGCAGGTATAAACCGCTGCTGTTGTTGCCTTCCTTCTGGTATGTTTGTATTGGGTGTGTGGTTAGTATTTCAGCGCTATTTTTAGATTATTAGGGGGACAGCACCCGGAGCTGGGAAACTTGTGTCTTTCCCTGCTCACCGCATCACTTGACCTCCTGTGTGTCGGCTTTTATAATTCACCACTAAATGTTCAGAAATTTTGTTTTTTATGATATGATGTCAGGCTCACTGTCTGTAGTTTTCTAGATTAATCCTGGAACACTGTGACACCATGAGCACTATTTGACTTGCCAGAAGACAGATTCAGTCTAGATTCAGGGTATCCTTTTGCAGTTTTCTTTTTTTTAATTATTTACAATCCAAAATTAACAAAAAGACAAGCCTGTTTACCTCGTCACTGCTGGAAACAGAAATGAGCAGTTTACACATTTAACAAAGTTCTTTCTTTCTCCTAATCTCATCTGGGGCCTCCTTTTCTCTCTGGGACCTGCCTTTCTAACCCTCTCCCCAGGGGAAATGCCCTACAACCAGAATTCCCTTGTGGGCTGCCTTAAAGTGTACCAGGCTAAATCCCTTGTCTTGGACTTTTAAGGAGAGTCTAAAATGCACTCCTTTACAAACATTTTTAAAAATTGGTATTACATTTGCACCCACCAATAGATAATGCTAAAGAAAGTTTACAAATTATTGTTATGTC
The DNA here is from genome assembly GCF_901001135.1 of Rhinatrema bivittatum. NCBI lineage: Eukaryota > Metazoa > Chordata > Amphibia > Gymnophiona > Rhinatrematidae > Rhinatrema > Rhinatrema bivittatum. The sequence continues at coordinate 39,076 of NW_021821121.1, read as the reverse complement.
TACTTATGTTTATTTATAAAGTATTATTATGAGTTATAAACATTTTATTGTTTATGTTTGAATGCCTGGAATCCACCTAGACGAGGTCCTGAGAATAGGCAGAATACAAATTATTGTAAATCAGTCATCCACAGTGTATAATGTAAATCAGTTATCCACAGTGTATAATGTTATACACAGTCCCTTTTTGAGTGTATAATTTGCAATGTTACATATTATGTTCTTTGGTTGTTTTTCCATCAGGTACTGTTTCTATTTTCCTCTTCCTCTTTTTCCCTCTCTTCTCTCGCCCCTTCTCTCTTCCTAGCTGCACTCCTCCCCGCCACCCTGGTTTTTTGTATTTTCCTCCTTCAGTTATATTGTAAACCGGCATGATGTACCCACAAATGTCAGTATATAAAAGCTAATAAATAAATAAACAAATGTTTTTTTGTATTTTCCTCCTTCAGTTATATTGTAAACCGACATGATGTACCCACGAATGTCGGTATATAAAAGCTAATTTATTTATTTATTTATTTATTTATTACTAATAGTATGTCTGTAATTTCATTTTTTAGTTCTTTCCTCACTCTATAGTGTATTCCGTCATGTTCAGGTCATTTGCAACTCTTTAGTTTGTCAATTTGCTTTATTACATCTTCCAGGTTCTCCAAGATTCATTTCAGTTCCTGAGAATCTTCACCTTTAAATATTATTTCTCGCTTGGGTATCTTATTTATAACTTCCTCTCCCCCTCTCCGAAGGGAAATCTGGGAAACTCAAAAAAGTCAGGTGAAGATGTTTTGAATAATTCTCAAGTTCTCCAGCTTGTGATAAATTGTGTCTTTATCCTGGATAAAACTGACAATAACTGACTGAATAGCAGCATATTTGTTGAGAAATACATCTAAAAAATATAAGCAAGAATGTGGCACAGGTAGATACATTGAATGACAGACTGTTCCAGAATCATTGCAATCTGACTACAAGCATATAGAATTTGTGTTTTGTTTTGGGGGGGTTAACATCTACAGGGCCATTTTCTTGGGTAAAAAGCAGTTTACATGCTTAAAATCAGCCTTCTGAAAACTGCTATCCCTCAATGCAACTAAACGTATGAACCTTATTCCACAATGTGCACACTTTTAGCCACATTAAAAAGAGGCTTTCCCAGGGGTATATTTTGGTCAAGAGAGGAAATAATCCATGTAGTGTATATTTTCAACTCTGTGTCCATCTAAGGCTGCAGAAGATAACTGAACTTCCTGAGATGTAGTTAATTTACCAGTCTTAGAAGGGCCATGTTAAACCTTTCAAATATTAATACTGGAGGGTACATCCATCATTAATAACTAATGAGTCAATCATTTTCAGTAGGTCATTTGCTGTGAATTTGCATTACCACACAGTAGCACTAACTTGAATGCAAGCAACAGACATTCTACATGGTTCATAGGCAACTCCTGCATTAATAGATATTAACATTTCTTAAAATGCATTAGCATATATTAATCACAGATATTTATGCTATCCTTTTGTATATAGATATAGAACCCATAGACATTGATAAGACAGGCTATGAAAGAATTTGAAAAGAAGTTGACCACAGAGGCAAAAACTCATAATAAAAACTTTTTAAAAATATATCTGAAGCAGAAAGCCTGTGAGGGAGTTGGTTGGACCATTAGATGAAAGAGGGGTTAAAGGAGCACTTAGAGAAGGTAAGGCCTGCGTAGAAAGACTAAACAAATTCTTTGCTTTTGTGTTTACTGAAGAGGTTGTTGGGGAGATACATGCCCGGAGATGGTTTTCAAGGGTGATGATTCAGATCAACTGAACCAAATCACTGTGAACCTGGAAGATGTAGTAGGCCAGACTGACAAACTAAAGAGTATAACATAGGGACCCGAGACCTTCGTTCCGGCAGTCTCGCTTCCTCCTCCCTTTGTAAATAATACACATGACAACTGTATGGTATAACAAAAGGCCGCAGTTTATTGAACATAACCCGAGCCAACATCATAACATTACTACAAATAACATCCCTTCCTCCACCTCCTCCGCCGCCTCCCGCTCTTCGCTTACACCGCGGCCCGGTGATAAGCAGGCATTTGACCCCCCTTTTCCCCCACTCGCCCCGCCGCGTCACAGCGAGGGTAAGCTTGCGGCCTGAGCATCGGCCCCCCCCTTGCTCTTTAGGCCTTCCTGTGCAGCAGCCCCAAGCTACACGGGCATTCCTCCCCCCCCCTCCGAACATTCTATTACAATATCAGAATACAATCCAACATATGGCTCGGGTTTTCCGCCACTAACAAAGATCTGGCTACAGTCTTTGTACCCCCACTGCGGCCCCAGAAGCCAGCTGCCGACGCAGCCCATCTTCCAAGGCATTATTGAACAGGTCAATACCTACGTCAGAAAGGTGGACCCCGTCTCCCAGGAAATAACCCTCCAAAAGGTCCCAAGACCACTGATGCCGTATCCAAAAACCACCCTCCCGGACTAATCATTTACCAACTTGACGGTTTAATTTTTTGACGCCATGGCGCCATAAAGGCTCCCCTTGGTGGCGTAAGCGAATAATCATATCAGACCAACCCAAGCGAGTGTGTGGCAATCGATTAAGAAGAGAGGCCAAATCCTTGCGCATCAGTTTGAGTAATTCCCTACAGGTCAGGTGTCCGATATCATTGCCACCCAGATGAATGATGACCCAGCGAGGGACACCCCAGCAATCAATATTGCCTTGCAAAATGTCACAGAGCTCCCCCCATTTCATCCCTCCTTTTCCGATCCAGCGCACAGTGACGTGTCGGCGATCGAGATTCAAGTTCTCGCCATTCGGCCGCTTCTTAGCCCGGCGATAGGCACGATGAATAAAGGAATGACCCACGATCCAGGCACATTCCCCGCCGTATGCTCCCCTGACCCGATCTGCAAGACAAAAATTCTGGTTACTAAGCAGCCATGGGGAGGAACCGCTCGTTACCGCCGCACGTAAGCCCGGAACACAGCCGACTTTCATCTCCCCAACGCCTGTATCCCCGCAGCTGACCAGCCCAGTTCCGCCGCCGTAGTAGCCGCACCGATGTGAAAGGAATGGGACGTATAACGGCTAACCTCCCACCCAAGGCCGCCCACCACGCTACGCAAGACAGCGACGAACTGATACCGGGTGAGGGGGGAGCCGTCCACATGCACGAGAAAATGACCCCCAACCTCCGGCCGCACCGCTACGTATGCCCGCGCCAACCGCACCGGACACACCACCTCGCACGCCGCTCAGATTAAAGATATCACGGCGCCCTTGCCCCTTTGGTCAGTTTTGGACCGTCGAATGCGAAGCGTGACGCGCTCCTCATACACGGACACATCCCCAATCAGGAATCTGGCCTGATCGCCGGCCGCCTTGGACTGTGCAACCAATTCCCCGACACGAAGAGCACCAAAAAAGGCCCAAGAAAAAGCCAAACAAACGGTCTGCAAGCGATTTGTGACTCGTAAGCCGAGTCACAAATCGCCTGCAGACCGGAGGCTAAAGCGATCAAATCCCCATACCGAATAGGCCGTCGTCTATCCACCCGGACACCCGCCCCCCTGCCCCAGCCGGCTAACAGCTTCGTAACCAGGAAACTGCGCAAAGGAGAGACGTGACCCTCCAACTTGCGAAAAAAATGCAAAACCCGCTAATTGACCCCGAACGGCCGCCAGGGAGAAGCCCGCGTTCTTAGCCCACAAGATGAACTGGACCACCGCCGAATCTGGCACCCGGCCTCCGGACCAGCCCTGTGATAAGAGAAAACGATGGACGGCAGCGTTCCCCGCCACATAGGATCTCCACGTCGTCGGAGCCACTGAACACCGGATCAAGTCCCGGATGTCGTCAGGCCAAGGGTCCACAAGTGCGCCGGGACCTGCTCTCCCAGCCGTTCTGCCAGAGGCGCCGCCGCCCGAAAGGAGTCCCACTTAAAACGAGAGAGAGCATCAGCTATGAGGTTCAGGGACCCTGGAACGTGGTGCGCACACAAATGAACATTCAACTGTAAGCATAATAAGACCATGACTCGTAAGAGAGCAGACACCTTAGGGCACTTAGCCGACTGCTTGTTCACCACCTGGACGACTGCGAAATTATCGCACCACCAGACAATATGCCGATTTGCTAGGTGCTGCCCCCAGATAGTCAAGGCCACCACAATCGGGAAAAGTTCGAGGAAGGTAATGTTCCTTACGATACCCTCGGCAAACCAAGAAGCAGGCCAGGGCTCGGCACACCACCGACCGCTAAAGTAGAGGCCCAAACCCGACGCCCCCGCAGCATCAGAATACAACTCCAGCTCGTCGGTGGACACTTCAGGCTCTCTCATGAGGCAAATACCATTGAACGAGTGCAAAAATTCCTCCCAGATCGCCAATTCCTCTTTTACCGGCCTGGACACGCGAATGAAGTGATGACCCAACCGAACTCCAACCGTTCGGGAAGACAATCGACGAATGAACGCCCGCCCCATTGGGATGACACGACACGCAAAATTCAAGGAGCCGATCAATGATTGTAACTGACGCAAGGTAACCTTGACCGCCCCTTTCACCGTGTGGACCAAGGTCCGCAGCTGGTGCACTTTAGCTAACGGTAAACGACAAACCATGGCCACGGTATCCAGCTCAATACCCAGGAACGTGAGACGGGTGACAGGACCCTCCGTCTTGTCCTGCGCAATAGGGACGCCAAAACGTGCGGCCGTGTAGAGAAAACCACATAACTGCTGCTGACACGCATCCAAATCTCCAGGACCAACAAAGAAAAAGTCATCCAGGTAATGCAGCGAGTCAGCGCACCCATTATGCCGGATCGTAGCCCAGTGAATAAATGTGCTGAACGCCTCGAAAAACGCACACGACACTGCGCAGCCCATCGGCAAGCAACGATCAATGAAGTACCCACCCTCAAAGGAGAAGCCCAACAACGGGAAACAAGACGGGTGAATGGGCAGCAAGCGAAAGGCCGATTCAATGTCGGCCTTCGCCATCAACGCTCCCGGCCCGGCTTTGCGCACCAACGCCACCGCGTTGTCAAAGGATGCATACTTCACCGCGCACGCCGCTTTCGGAATGAAATCATTAACTGACCCCCCGGCCGGAAGGGATAAATTCAGAATCAGGCGAAATTTACCAGCTACCTTTTTAGGAATGACAGCCAATGGGGATAAGTGCATCCGCTCGTATGGGCGAGCCGCAAAAGGGCCGACTATACGCCCCAAATCAAGTTCCTCCTGCAATTTGGCCTTGGCCACCAGGGCCAGGTTAAAAACGGACTTAGAATTTCTCGCCCTGCCCCCGTGCCCCGGACCCGTATATGGGATACGAAAACCGTCCTTAAACCCGTCCCGCAAGAGAGCGGCTGCTATCCTATCCGGATAAGCACTCAAACCCGCAATCAACTCGGGAACTAAAATAGGGGAGGCTGCCTTGCTAAGTAAGAGGGACCTATTTGGGTCCCTTGGGGACCCCGATTCCCGCCCCTTGCGAACACTTGAGGGCAGAGTGCGCCCCGCCGCAGGTGGCGCAAGCGTGTCGGAACTTACACTGAGGAAACAGGCAAGTGAGTTTGTTGTAGCGCCAACAAACGTCCGTTGCCCCCCCCCCCCGCGCTCTTGGAACCTGCCCCACCTGGTCGCGCCCCCCCAGCTCGAAAGGAATACCCACCAGCTCCCGGGGCCAGCACCGCGCCTAAGGGGACGGGAGCTCCGGTACTCGGCTGGCTGGTGCGCACAGACCCTACGCTCTTATTAGTCATCTGTGTTAACCACAGATGGATATCCTGGGAGCCCCAGGACGTATACGTATTCCCTGCCATCTTGTCCCGGAATTTCTCGTCATAGTTGAGCCAGGCCCAACCATCATAGTCCCGGAACGCGCCCAAAATGCTGTCCGCGTAGGACAGCAAAGCGCCGTACTGGGAGGGCTCAAAGTGACTAACTACACTGGCTAACCGTAAAAACCCCCGCATCCAATTGACGATGTTTTTAGCAATGCGCGGGGCCGAACCGGATTTCCTGAGACGTTTTTTTTGCTTTCTTAGACAACCTCTTCCCCCCCCCCGTCTGCCTTCAAGGAGCTTGAAGATATTAACGAACTTGCGCTTGCGAATACGCTTAACCAGTCGAGTCGGGACCTCCTCCCACAATTCAGATAAGGGCGCCACGGCTGGGTGACCCGCCTCACATTTAGAACCATCCCCTAGCGAAACCCGCCGGCTATGCGGAGCCGTACTAACACTCGAAGCCGAGGAGGAAGAGCTAACACTGGACTCGGCCCGAGAACGCCGCCTCTTCCCCTTACTGCGACCCCCCCGTCGCAGCGACCCGTCCTTACCCACATCGGCGTGATCACTGAGAGCGCCCTCCGTCTGCTGTTCCGTGGCGTCAGTCCGCTGCACGCCCGCACCGTCCCCCGAACAATGCTCAGCCATGGTCCTTGCACCCTGGGCTTCCTGGTTCCTCCATGCTTCACGGCTGGACGGGCCAGGGAGATCATCCTCGGCAGCATCTGGGAAAAAACACCGCCCGCCATGTCCCCTTGGGACCCCCGCGCGCCGCGTTGCGCTCGCGGGCGGAGGCTGCTCCAGGTGCCACGACGCGCCTGGAGAGTCAGCAGCTGGGCCAGTGGCAGCAGGGAAAATTGGGGCGCCCATCGAGACCTCCGACATGGGTGGCCACCCGCCAACGCCCGCGCCTCCGCCCACACCACCGTCACCAGGGCCGTAAACGAAGCGGTACCCGTACCTAGCCAAGTGATTTAAAACCTCGGCTATTAACTCCGCCGTGACAGCCGGGGTGGGCGTGGTGGGGGGGCAAGGCTGCGGAGGAACAGGAGCAGAGGGGACAGGGCGAACAAAAGGGGTGCGGCGCCTACCCCGAGAAGAGGACACGGGGGGTTGAGCCGGGAGAGGCCGCCGAGCAGAGCCATGATGGCGAACCGCATGGTCCGCTCCTGCGGGAGACCGACCCACTCGTGACCGGCCCGTGCGGGTGCGTGCCCGGGCAAGGACGGGTCCAGGTGCAGCGGGAGAGGCTGCCACCCGGCCAGGGGGTGGCCGCCCCGCTGGGGAAAATGAAACGGGGCAAGGCCCCGAAGCCATGGGAGGAAGAAATGGCACTGGGAGGGCCGGAAGGAAGGCAGCCGCTGGGGGGGGGGGGGGGGGCTAGCTGACCACGTGGGCGGGACAGGCAAGGCCGGAGCCTCACAAACGGCAGGAAGCAGCGCCGGAGGGGCAGAGGGGGCCGAGAAAAGGCTGAAGTGAGAGCCCGGGCTGACGGTAGGAGGGGGGGTGTCCGGCTCCGGTCCGCTTTCCCCAGAGTCCGCAGCGACGGCGACGGGAACGGGGGGGCAGGCGGGGGGGGGGGGGAATAGGAGCGGGAGGGGAAGAGAGGAGGTAAGGAGCAGGGGGGGCTGCGAGACTCACCGCTAGATGCAGGTCCGGAGCCGGCGAAGGGCAAGTTGTAGCCAAGGAGGGAGGCCGCTGGGAAACAGTCGCCGAAGAAGACGCGCGGGAGGACCGAGCCCGCGATTTTGGCGCCGCTTGCGCTCGGGAACGCCGCATGATGTAGGGGGACGCCGAAGCGAGTAAAAAGACTAAAACTCGCCGGGAGAAAGCGCACGAGGCAGTTGGGACTCAGACACGCAGCACACAGAAAATGCTCTGCTTGCTACGCTGCCTGGATCTCAACTGACCACCTCTCTGCGCTTTCCCCTTACTGCCCTGTCTAACCACCAATGGGAGCGCAGCATTCAAAAGATGCTGCCTCCCATTGGAGCCCCCCCGGCTCAATCATTCCTCCCTCCCCTGCTCGTCCGTCCCTCGCTCGTGCCCATGTTATGGGCGGCGATTCCGGACGGGCCCGGATCACCTCCTCTTAAATTACCTGGACCTCAAAAATGAAATTTCAGACTCATTACAATTAATTTGTAACCTATCATTAAAATCATCCGTTGTACCTGAAGACTGGAGGGTGGCCAATGTAACCCCAATATTTAAAAAGGGCTTTGGGAAACTAAAGACCAGTGAGCCTGACTTCATTGCAGAGAAAAATCATGGAAACTGTTATAAAGAATAAAATCACAGAACTTTTACTGGGACACAGCCAGCATTGATTTACCCAAGGGAAGTCTTGCCTCACAAATCTCCTACATTTTTTTTTGAAGAGGTGAATAAACATGTGGACAAAGGTGAACCAGTAGATGTGGTGAATTTGGATTTTCAGAAGGTGTTCGATAAAGTCCCCTATGAAAGGCTTCTAAGAAGTCTCAAAAGTCATGGAATAGGAGATGATGCACTTTTGTGGATTGTAAACTGGTTAAAAGACAGGAAACAGAGAGTAGGATTAAATGGTCTGTTTTCACAGAGGAAAAAGGTAGTGGAGCGCCTCAGGGATCTGTGCTTTTTTATTATATTTTTAAATGATCTGAAAAGGGGTACAACGAGTGATCAAATTTGTGGATGACACAAAATAATGCAGAGTAGTTAAATCTCAAGCAAATTGTGATAAACTGCTTGAGGACCTTTTGAGGCTGGAAGATTGGGCATCCAAATGGCAGATGAAATTTAATATGGATAAGTGCATGCTGATGCATATAGGAAAAAATAACCCTTGTTATAGTTACACGATGTTAGGATCCATATTAGGAGCTACCACCCAGGAAAGAGATCTAAGCATCATAGTGGATAATACATTGAAATCGTTGGCTCAGTGTGCAGTGGTGGTCAAAAAAGCAAACAGAATGTTAGGAATTATTAGGAAGGGAATGGCAAATAAAATGGTGGATGTTATAATGCCTGTGTTTCGCTCCATTGTGAGACCACACCTTGAATACTGTGTGCAATTCAGGTTGCTGCATCTCAAAAAAATATTGTTGCACTGGAGAAAGTACAGAGAAGGGCTACCAAAATGATAAATGGCATAAAGAGGTTTGGAATATTCAACTTGGGGAAGAGATGGTTGAGGGAGATGAGATAGAGGTCTATAAAACCATGAGAGGACTTGAACAAGTAAATATAAATTGGTTATTTACTCTCTCAGACAATAAATGGACTAGGGAGTACTCCAAGAAGTTAACAAGTAGCTCATTTAAAACAAATCGGAGAAAATTATTTTCACAATGCATAATTAAGCTCTAGAATTCATTGCCAGAGGATGTAGTTATGGCAGTTAGTGTAACTGGGTTTAAAAATGTTTGGATTAGTTCCTAGAGAAGAAGTCCATAACTGCTATTAATCAATAAGGAATAGTAGCTTGGCATCTATTTAATGTTTGGATACTTGTCAGGTACTTGTGACTTGGATTGGCCACTGATGAAAACAGAATGCTGGGCTTGATGGACCGTTGTCTTATGTTTGTATATTCTTATGTGTGTGTGGAAGCCTATGCTTGTGTGATAGTGTGTTCATGTGTGCAGGAGGAACCTATATATGTGTATGCCTGCCTGTGCTTATGTATGGGAGACTGACAGGGCTTTGCAGACAGAGCATTTTAGTGAAAAGCACCCAGCATTGCTCAGGTTAGCAACTGATGTAAATTTTCAAAACCAAACAAAAGTAGAGAAGATTGTATAACATGGTCATTTATGTGAAAGTGTTTTTTAGCTCCTGGAGCAATGATGCAGTGAATTTCCGACTGCCAACTTCTATTTGTAGGAAACATTTCTAATTTTGGTAATATATTACTGGCTTACATTAAAAGTCCAGGTTTATGCATGCTATACTTGGTATAAAAGATATTTTAATGAGCTTCCAAAGAGAAGAGTGCCAGAACTAAGTAGGATCATACCAGACAGTCTTAAAAAGGAATAAGTTAATTATAGCAACATTAATTTTATTTGTCCAGTGCTTTCATCCAAAGTGCTAGCCAATTTAATAAAGGATGCATATAACAGAAGAGACAGCCAAGCTTTCTGAGTCTAATTAATTTCTTTCTATGGAGGATATCAGCAATTTGTGTTAGAATAGAGGCATGCCACCAGGACAACACACATACAGTTGTTAAGAACTGCATGGAAATGTTGCCGTTTGCAGGGTCAGTAGGCCTTTGGTTTCACATGTTATTGTATGGTTTTAGTGCTGGGTTCACCAGCATCATTTCCTGCTACACCCATTCAAGTATTCCCATCCAAGTACTTGTCATGCCCACCCCAGCTTACTATGTGAGAACTACCAAGTCCATTACTCCAAAGATACAGTAGAAAAAAAAAAATCACCCAATCTGAAAATAATTAGCTTATCCAACCTTAAAGTTTGCCATTTTGTTACTTATAATACCAGACATTAAGATGCTATGAATCTCTTCACATTACATGCTGAAATGACATTAATATTAGTTCATGGTCCATGTCACTTGCCCCTCAGATAGGCTCCATCTGACCCTCCCTCTCTCTCTTACACACATGCACTCACACACACTTGCTCCCTCTTTCTAGTGCATATGCACACTCCCTCATACCGGCTCCCTCTCTCTTTCTCTTGCATACACACACAGCCTCATACAGACTCCCTCTTTCTCTCTCTTTCTCTCTCTCTCACACACACACACACACACACACACACACATCCTCATACAGGCTTTCTCTCTCACACACACATGCGCACACACACACACATACCCTTATACGGGCTCCTTCTCTCTCTTGCACACACACCTACACAGGCTTCCTTTCTCGCTCACACATACACCCTCACACAGGCTACCTATGTCTCTCACACATCCCGGCATGCCAGCTCCCTCTCTCACTCACAACCCACATACACATAGGCTACTTGCTCTTTCATACACACACATCCCTTCACACAGGTTCTTTTTCATACATACACACATCCCTTTTATACAGGCTCTCTTTCTTACACATTCACACACCCTCACACAGGCTTCCTTTCTCACAATCAAACAAGTACCCTCACATGCACACAATCCCTTTTTCACACACACCTGCTCCCAGTATTTCACACATATACACACTCCTTCACAATCTCCTCACATAGGTTCCCTCTCTCTGGCACCCACACCCATGCACCCTCACAAATGCTCTCTCTCTCACCCCCCAGGCTTGCAGTCTTACACACACACTCACACACACACAAACATATACACTCTCACTCACTCTCACCAGGAACTGCTCCTTCTTCACCGTGAGCAGGATGGCCTCTGCTCGCATCATGCCTGGGCCTGCTTCATCTTTTCCGTGAGTGGATCAGGCTCTGCTTGTGGTATGCCGGGGCCTGCTTCATCTTTGCCACAAGTGGGATGGGTTCCACTTGCAGCACGCCAGGGCCTGCCAAATTCTGCACAGAAAAATGGAATTTCTGCACAGCTACACAAAATTCTGTGCTCCACAATAGTGCAGAGATACCTCAAGACTAGAGCCTATGTTTTTGTGTGAGCCTGAGAGACAGAGTATATTGCCTTTACACAGTGCACCTTCCACTGTTTAGGGCACCATCTGGTGACCACAGACAGACACAGTGTGGCCGACCAACAGAAGCCTTATAGATAGATAGATGATTCCATATTTCATGTATAGATAGATAGGTATATATATAGATGATTCCAATTGTTAGTTCTGTGGGAATTCCTCACTACTGCAGAGCAAAGAATTCCCTCAGATTTCCCCTCCTGCACAGCTGTGCATAATCTGCAAAGAATTTGGCAGAACCAAGAATGCTGTGAGTGAGACGACCTCTGAAGATGGAACAGGCCCCGGTGTGCTGTGAGATGAGGCCATCCTGCTCATGGCAGAGATGGAGCAGGCCCCACTGAGAGTGAGTTTGTGTATGTGTGTGTGTGTGTGTGTGTGTGTGTGTGTATTTATAAGACTGCAAGCCTGGGGAGTGAGAGAGAACATGTATGAGGGTGGTTGTTTGTTTGTGAGAAGGAGCCTATGTGAGGGTGTGTGTATTTATAAGAAAGAGAGCCTGTGTGAAGGGATGTGTGTGTGTGTGTGAGAGAGAGGGGGAGGGGGAGCCTGTATGGAGAATATTGGACAAGAGAGGGAGACAGTATGCAGGAGTGTGTGAGAGAAAGACATAGTCTGTGTGAGGGTGTATGCATGAGAAAGATAAGGAGTCTGTGGGTGTGTGTGCAAGAGAGAGAGTGAGCCTGTATGAGGGTGTGTGTGTGTGTGCAAGAGAGAGAACGAAGATGCCTGTATGACTGCATGAGGGTGTGTATGTGTGTGTGTGTGTGTGTATGTGTGTGAGAGAGAGGGGGAGTCTGTATGAGGGTATCTATGTGTCTATGTGTATGTGTGCATGAGAGAGAGAAAGAGAGGCTGTATGAGGGATGTGTGTGTGAGTGTTATTATTTGTAAGGGTTTTGGGTGGATCTCTGGACCGGTGGCAGATGACCATGCCCACGGGGAGAAGTCCCGTGAGGGGCCACAGCTCAGGCTCAGCGAAGGAGACACACACACACTAGTTCTTTTATTAAACAGAATTGGTGAACCACCAGAGGTGGCAGTTGTGAGCTGGAAGTAGCCCAGTTGGGCTTGTAGTCCCTCAGGCTCTGGAACAGCGATCCCAATGGCTGTGCTGTAATAGAGAGAACTGAGATTCTGAGTAGTAGCAGGATATGCAGAGTTCAAGAATAGAGCCTCATTGTTAATGTACTCATGCAGCAGTCTCTCAATATGGAGCACAGGAGCTGGAGTAAAGGTAGGCCCTTGAAGAGCGACTACCTGGTTCCAGGGAATAACTGAGGGGCAGAGATGGTAACTCACAGATGTTATAGGCCGCGGTGTCTTCCTGGCAGAAGTGGAGTCCAAGTAGCGAGTTTAGGAACATGGGCCCTCGAGCGTGTACCGGTTCCAGACTGCGACCTGAAAGAAAAGAGAGAGGCCCCCGAGGAGTGGGTACCCCAAATAGAGTAAATCCAAAGGAGGCAGAGTTGCAAGGTACAGAGAGCGAATCCCATCTGTTGGATAACCTTTGCTAACTCGATTAGCTAGCAATCGCGTAGGCCTTTTATATCCTGGATGCATGACGTCATCACAGGGGGACGCCCCTGAGGATCGCGCCACTGAAGGTACTTGAAGCAGGGCCGCGCAGCGCGTGCGCCCTAAGGGGGTAATTTTCAAAGGAGATACGTGCATAAATGTAACTACTATTGTAGCAATTTTCAAAAGCCATTTACTCACGTAAAGTGCACTTATGCGAATAAATCCTATGGACGATTCAATGGCATATATTGTAGCAATTTTCAAAAGCCCACTTACTCGAGTAAAGTGCATTTACATGCGTAAAACCCAGTTTTACGCATGTAAATGCTTTTTAAAATCAGACCCTTAGGCAGCTGAACAGCATGGCGGGAGGCAGCACCCAAGTCGGTCCGGGGACGCTGGAGAGGACGGCAGGCAGACACCGCGGCAGCCAAACATCTGTCAACCGCAGGAGCAGTCACCACAGAGGTAAGGAGGGCGGAGTGGAGACATCAGGCAGCAACAGTCGTAACAGTGAGAGAGAGAGGGAGCATGTATGAGGGGGTGTATATTGCACTAGAGAGCGGGAGCTTGTGTGTGTGAGAGAGAGAGCCTGTATGAGAATGTGTGTGTGTGTGTGTGTTTATGAGAGAGAGATTCTGCATGAGGCTGTGTGTGTATGCAAGAGAGAGAGGGAGCCTGTATGAGGGAGTGTTATGTGCACTAGAAAGAGGGAATCTATGTGCACGTGAGTGCATGTGTGTGTGTGAGAGAGAGAGAGAGAGAGGGTCAGAGGGAGCCTGTGTGAGGGGCAGGGCCAGTGCAAGGGGATTTGGCACCCTGGGCGAGCCTTCTCCCTTGCACCCTCCCCCCCCCCCCCGGGCCACGCCGCCACCCCCCTGATCTCGGCCCCGACTCCTACTTCATTCTCGATCATGCCCACCAACTGTGTGGTTTACTGGGTCACGAGCAGGTTGGGCACTGCTCGCGGCCCGCCAGATCTCCACTCCTCTTTGCCACCACTTGCAGCCCCATATGACTCGCACCCAGTGGCGCACCAAGGGTCTCCGGCATCCGGGGGCCAATGCATTTGTGTGCCTCTCCAGCATTCCCTCCGTAATCCTTCTTGTACTAATGCTTAAGGTCACAGAAAATCAGTGGTGTCCTAGACAGAAGAATTGTTGGGGGGGGGGGGGGGCGTAAAATGACATTTCTTCATCACACCCACCTCTATAGCATGGATACTGCTTTAAAATTGGTTATAAAAAAAGTGTTAATAAAAAAGTCCAAAGGGTCTTCAGCGTAATTTTAAAAAGCTGGCCAATTTCGCACTATAAAATTATTTGATAGCCTCATTCAGCTAATTCTATTTGGCTATGAGAGTGAAGTCTGGAATATATAGGAAGGGACAGAATGTCAATACAAATCCTGCACCTCCAGTTCTGTAAGTCTGTGCATCCATTGAAATTCCCCCAAACAATGGAGCTTAGATGTTTCCCTTACAGCTCATCATACTAAAAGATATTTTCAAATTCTGGTGTCACCTCACAGTAACAGCAGCACAAACACCTTCCACTGCCAGGCACATTGTGAACTAACACAAAACCCCGCAAAAAAGACACTCAAAATCTATACTGCAATCCCATTGTAACATAACAGTAATAACACCAAGGACTCAAACAACAATAACCCTACCTGTGAAAAAGCAAGGGTAAATATTACACTTGGTCCTAGAATACCAATACACCACCTACTGAGGAAACAAAACAAACCCGATTGCTATAGATCCCCATACAGACACTATATGCTAGCAGAATCTCTCATCATGGTCACACACACAGAGCAGACAAAAACTGAACTGTAAAATGCATCACGCCAGACTCTATACAGTGCAACAATGGAAAAACAAAAATTTCACCATTCCTCGTGAAACAAATCAATAAAATCAAGATATATAAATCATTAATCATAATTATAAAATCATACAAATAAAATAATTTCAAAACAGCTGATGAATAGAATATCCAATAATTAAAGAATCATGCAAATTTTGAAAGCTTTACCAAACACCAATAAAATATTTCAAACAGCAGACACATCACATTCTACCCAATAATTAAAATGGTAGTCAATCAAGAAAAATGAACTTAAAAAGCCACCTTTACTTACCCTCTCCAGCAGTTCTCCTATTCCTTTCCCTTGCAGGCCACACCAGAAGCAGCAGTAGTTGCTGAAGCTATCCTCACAGTCCTCTTCCTTAAGGACCACAACCCTGAGGACCAGTTTCTGTCTCTCACACACCAATCATCTCCCCAACCAGTCTCTCTCTCTCTCTCATACACACAAGCGCACACATACCAGTCATCGCCCTGATCAGTCTCTCTCACACATACACATGTCACCTCTCTGGCCAGTCTCTCTCAATCACACAATGCTCTCGCTCTCTCTTACTTACACACAGGCTTTCAGTCACACACATGCTCTCTCTATTTCACTTACAAACAAACTCTCAATCACACACATGTTCTATCTCACTTACAAACAGGCTCAATCACACACATGCCCTCTCTCATAGCCACAAGCCAGCCAAAAACACGCTCCATCTCTCTCGCACACGCACATTGACACACAAGCACCCTCCCTGTCTCACATATACACCACACACATACAGAAGCACCCACCCTGTCTCACATACACAAGCAGCTGCCCTGTCTCACATACATATTACACTCTCACAGAAGCACCTTGCTTTCAGACTTGCAGCATTTTTCACTTTTACTAAAAGTGAAAGTGATGCTCCCAACCGTTAAATAAGAAAACCACATTCCTATCAGAAGGCGAAATGACACCCTTCTTCAGGTTCTGTCCTCCCAAGGGACAGCCACCCACACTGTACAGCTTCTCTTGTTTTATGCTTTCAGGCAATAAAGCAAGTGTCTTTCTTCAAACTATCAGTCATATGATTATTCATGTGGGAGATATGGAACAGAAAGACATCCTTAGTCAACTTCCCTTTTAATGGGAAGATTCCAGTCTTAGTCATTTAAAAATATACATTTTCTAAAGGTTTAAAAAAAAAAAAAAAGGCAAAACCATTTCAGATTGGAACTATTCTAATCTTCATGCTTAAATTATGCTTAAAAAAAAAACCAAACCTCACCTGTCATCAGTATCTTAAATTTGTGATTTTGCTGAGATGAATATTTTAAACACTTTAATTTTTTTTTTTGCTTTAGTATTTGTCTCTACTCACTTTGTTAAATTTTATTTTCCAGAAGAAGGATGCTTAAAATTCAGTAATTTCATCTTTCATCCAACTTTTCAAAAGTTGCGCTACCAGCACAAAAGTTGAGGTATATGTATTATCACATTTCATTTTTTTTAAACTGTCAGATTCCTTTCTCACAAACATATCGCATGCACACACACAGAAGCACCATTCCTTTCTCACATATACATCACACACACACACACAAAGAAAGAAGATCGGCGCAGCCGGTCTAGCTGATCACGTGGCCGAAGAAAGGAAGATCGGCACAGCCAGAGACCAGGCGCCGAGACTTAGGTGGCGCCACGGCAGGCAGCCAGCCCCTGACTCGCCCTGCCTTCCCCCATGCCACTCTCCCAATGCCCCCTTGGATGTCCAGAGGAGGGCCCGGGAGCGATCTGCCACTCCCGGGGCCTTGGCTGCCACTAACCAAAATGGTGCCGGTGGCCTTCAGCCCCTACCATGTGACAGGGGCTACCGATGCCATTGGTTGGCCCCTGTCACATGGTAGGGGCTAAAGGTCACCGGCGCCATTTTGCTTAGTGGCAGCCGAGGCCCCAGGAGCGGAAGATCTCTCCCGGGCCCTCCGCTGGACCACCAGGGGGGGCGTCAGGAGGGTGGCATGAGGGGGGAGGCAGGGAGAGTCAGGGGCTGGCTGCCTGCCGTGGCGCCACCTAAGTCTCGGCGCCTGGTCTCTGGCTGCGCCAATCTTCCTTTCTTCAGTGAGTCAAAATTCTGCTGCCTACCTCTGCACCCCCTAAGTCTTGGCACCCTAGGCACAGGCCTAGCTCGCCTAGTGGTTTCTCCGGCCCTGGTGAGGGGCAGTACTGAAAGTGGAGTCAAACTCTGGGAGTGGAGATAAAGTGGAAGGGATTGAACCTAGAGGGGGAAGGGAGAGATAATGGCAGGTGGAGGAGTTGGGGCCTGAGTGGGCAAAGTGAAAGGAGACTGGCCAGGGAAGTAGGGAGAGAGTGGAAGAGACACTCTTACACTGAACGTTTAGGAAAACTCTTCTCAAAATATTTACAACTGCATCTTTAAGTAATAACTTCTTTCTGTATTACATTTTAAATGAATTACTTAAAGACTATCATATATATTGTGTTATTTTGATCAATATAGCGTATGCAGAATGGGATGAATAATAGTGGAAGTAACATGGTATCAATGATCCAGAAATTAAAAACAAATCTATTCTTGGAGTCATGTGGAAAAGAATAAAAAGTGAATTCCTTATCAGTGGGATGAACTAGTCACCAGGGATCATACAATCCATGAGAGCAAATAAATTCTGCAATAAATTTCTGAGATATAGAAGCAGATTGAATACACTTAGATTGTTTATTAAGCACTGAGTTAAGAGCTTGATTAAAGTCCATCCATATCCCCCCCCCCCCCCCCCAAGATAAGCTGATCTGCATTATATTCTAGCAAAAGTGAAGACATTTCCTGAAAGAAAACAGGGTTATCATCATTGGGAGCATAAAGACTGAAAAATATATATGAGAGCCCACCACTATTAACTAATGCAGAAACCCAATGACCTTCTTTATCAACACTATGTGAAATAATCTGCGCTTCCAAATGTTTATGAAAAAGCATGGCTACACCACTTTTCTTCTTGATAACAGGGGCAAATACCAAGCCCCAATCCATGTCTGAGGAAGTTTTAGAGAATCTACAGAAGACTGTTGTGTTTCTTGTAATGTAATTACATCAGATTTTGTTGACTGTAGGTATATGAAAACCTTCTTACATTTAATTGGGTGAAAGAGACCATTGACATTTAGTGAAACAAGTTGCAAATCAGAAATGGTAACCGTCACATCAAAGAAGAAATATATATACTGTACAAAATGGTAAAACATAATCCTGATAGAATTAGAAAGAAAGAAAAGGATTCTTCAGTAAAACACAGAATCAAAAGTACATGCACAATAAAAAGCAAGAATAAGTCTTTAGATGTATTCCTCAGACTCATGAGCAAGAAAAGTAGAAGCAAAGTTCACAACAGAGGGCTTGGAGACACCCCCCAAAAATCACAGGTCTCAGAGCAGGAAACGTGGATGCCCAAGAACCACTTCTGCAATATACTTGAGCAACATTCGAACAATAAACTAGACATTGTATCTCACTGTGTCTTGACCCTAAGGCTTAGTCCAAAAATTAAGTTTTGAAAATACTTTACAGACCCAATAAACAAATATGCCAAAAGGAAGAGAGCACAGAATAACCTCTATACCAATCCAGTGACTCAAGTTACCATCTCCTGGTTGTTTTCCAAAGATGACAGGAATGATCGCAATTCATCAGGCAAATCAAAATTGTGTATCTTTATTATGGCCAAATCAGGTACAAAAAGAATAGTATTGCCTTTAAAACATAGCGGAGCCTTAGTGAGAGTAGCACACAGAACTGCCAACACTTGAGGATAATGCGAGAGTTTTAAAATTATAGGTCATGGAAACTTTGTGTTTTTCAGCGGTCATCATGGTAGTTGATGTGTTCTCTCTGTCGGATAGGGGAGTGCAAATTGAAGCATAAGACTGAAGGGAATCATTGTAGTTAGAAAGGAAATCAAAATCGGTACCTTCTGTGCCTTCAGGGATTCCAGGAAAATTCACATTATTGCAGTGATTCTGATTAGATAAGTCTTCCAAATCCCTCTACAGTGCTTCAGTTTTCTTTGCCGCCATTTGCAAGAGGATTAAAGAGGTCATAAGTGATGCAGTAGTCTGCTCTACCTTTTCCAGCTGATCTTGAAAAGTAGTGATATGCTGGGATAAATCAGAAACTTTTGATCTATTGGCCACAGTTTGATCAATATTAGACTATAACATGTCCTTAAGCTGCTTTAGTTCAGACAAAACAAGATCAGCTGATGCAAAACATTTGGTTTCTGACATCTTCTCCGGAGTCGAAGGATCCTGCTCGGTTATTTTTGTACCAGCTGTCACCGCAAAGCCTGCTTCAGTTTTCCTTGGCTTAGATCCTGACATTTTTTGGGATTCATTCCCATAAAGATTCAATAAAAATTTCCAATAAGTTCAGGTGCTGTTATAGCTGGTTCAAGAGAGTAAAGCGTTCAAGCAGCCATATTGGAGCTGCTGCAGAGGACCCCCATGTATATGCTAATTTGATATGTTAATGCAATTGCTTTACTTTTGCCAGGAAGTTCATAAAAAGAAGGTAAAATTATATATGCACACATTATCCATGATCAACAAATGACAAATGGTAAAATATTGAAAAACTCTAGTTATTTTTACCTTAGCCTGTTTTTACTTTTAGGAAAATTCAGTCATAACCAGGCACTTTTACTTTTTTATTTTTCATGAAAAATGGTTCTCAGAAAGTAGCTTTGGGGAACATTTTGCCTATATAATTCTGGTAGCCAGATTAAGCAGCCAATATACTAATTCAGGACTAGGCTACTCTGGTGCTGGGGTGCCACAGGCAGGTCTGGTTTTCAGAACATCCACAATAAATATAAATAAGATATATATGCATACAATGGATGCAGTTCATGCAAATCTAGCTCATGGATATTCATTGTGGAATAGCATGAAAACCAAACGTGTTTGTGATACTTGAGGACTGGAGTCACCTCCCCTGATATATATATATATATTTATACTAATTCCAAAGAAGCTGCTCCAATTCCAGCTGCTCAAGATCTTGCAAATAAATTTATTTATTTATTTGAAAATTTGTACCCCGCTGATCCACAATTCTCAGCAAGTAGCAACACAACATGCATGAAAGACATAACATACCATGAAACAAATTAACCTGAACAGACCATCAACACAAGCCACAATCAGTCAACCCAGAATATTTGCATACTAGTTTAGGGTTGTCACCAACCTGAGGGGAAAGGGAATTAGCTAGGAATACCTGAAGGCAGGTCAAATGCAGAGTAAAAAAGAAAGGTTTTTAATAATTTCATGAAGCACAGGTAGAAATGAAAGCAGAATGACATTGGTGTCCTGGCCATTCTAGTAAGAAAAAGGCAGTGATAGTACACTTGTAGAGGTCCCTGGTGAAGCCTCACCTGGACTATTGTGTTCAGTTCTGGAGACCGTATCTCAAAAGGGACAGAGACAGGTTGGAGGCGGTCCAGGGAAGGGCGACCAAAATGGTGAGAGGTCTTCATCAAATGACTTATGAGGAGAGGTTGAAAGACCTAAAAAACATGTATATCTTGGAGGAGAGGAGGAGCAGAGGAGATATGATACAGACCTTCAGATACTTGAAAGGTTTTAATGATGCATGATCAACAATAAACCTTTTCTGCTGGAATGAATCCAATAGAACTAGGGGTCACAAAATGAAACTCCGAGGAGGATGACTCAGAAGCAATGTCAGGAAATATTTCTTCACAGAGAGGGTGTTGGATGCCTGGAATGCCCTGCCAGAGGAGGTGGTAAAGACAAAAACGGTGCAAGATTTCAGAAGGGCATGTGTAAACACTGTGGATCCCTAAAGGCAAGAGAAAGGGGAATGAAGTAAGGCTGGGGGTATCTTGCTGATACTGGCGGATACTACCCTTAACAAATAAGCCGTCACATGAGGGTAACTTGCTGGTGTGGCGGATACTACCCTTAGCAAATAGCCTTCAAAAGGTGATGCAACTCCATCATTGCTCACAGCTTCAATGGCAGGGGGAAGAGAGGAAAAGAGAAATTGGATTCAGACAACAACCAACAAAGACATTGAACTGTACGGTCTGGGAAAACACATAAGCATGGGGGTAACTTGCTGGTGTGGCGGATATTACCCTTAACAAATAAGCCGTCACATGGGGTTAACTTGCTGGTGTGGCGGATATTATCCTTAACAAATAGCCTTCAAAATGTGATGCAACTCCATCATTGCTTGCTGTTTCAGCAGCGGGGGAAAAGAGGAATTGGATTCAGACAACAACCAACAAAGACATTGAACTGTACGGTCTGGGAAAACACATAAGCATGGGGGTAACTTGCTTGGTGGAGGTAACTTGCTTGATGGGGCAGTTACTACCCTTAACCAAAAGCCTGATACTACACTTCTGATGCAACTCCAACATTGCACATTGCTCTCTGATTCAACGGTAGGGTGTGAAGGAAATTGGACTCAAACAGTAACCAACAAGAGCCCTGACCTTGGTGGTCTGCGAAATTGATAAATATGGGAAACTGATAACTATGGGAGCTTGCTGGGCAGACTGGATGGGCCATAGGGTCCTTTTCTGCCATCACTTTCTATGTTTCTATATTCCAAAGTATGTCTAAATCTAAACAAAACAAGGCTAATATTAATAGTACAATACTTTTGACCTTCAGCTAGTGGTACAGTACGTGGCTTTTGCTTGACCATTAGAGGTGTACCAGAGTGTGTCTATTTTTTAACAAAGGGAGCTATGTGAAGAAACTATAAGACAGGAAGAGGCAGCAAGGAGTTATTGTCCTGACCTGGGCTTCCAGGAGAGTTTATGTACAGGATAAGGATTCCTCTATAGCAGGGATGGGCAATCTTTTTGTGCAAGGGCCTCATTGCAAGTTATCGACCACAATGAGGACCAAGCTCCTTGACACAACAATCAAACCCCCAGCACTTGCTGCAGGCATTTCAGCAATCATCATCCATCCACCAGCATTTTTAGCATCCAAGGAGCCCCTTCAGTCATGGATCCCAACCTCTACCAAAAATCAGCAAAACCTTCAACCAAAGAGCTCCAAGGCATTTTCCCAAGTAGCAGACTACCTCATCTCGGTCACAAATGCAGAACACAGACAGACCCTCTCTAAATAATAATACTAAGGCCTTAAAGTATAAACAGAAATTTGCAGACAGAAAAACTAAACTGGAAACCATAACAAGCTAGATTCATATGCAGTGAAATAATGCAAAAACAGAAATATCACCCTTCCTCATAATACATGACAGTAGACAATACTAATAAAAATATTTCAAAACAGATGAAGAACATAGAATTAAGAAGAATATGGATAAAATAAGTTACATTCTCAAAAATTAATTAAATATTTCAAAACAGCAGATATATCAAACACCCAATAATTAAAACTAAGAACAACAATATCCTTTGCTCCATACCTATGAACTTTTGATTTCCAGTCACCCTGAGATTGTAGTGGATTAATGGAGAAGAGATGGGGGAACACACAAACTTTATCCTTTCTCTCTCTCATATACACACAAACTCTTCTAACCTCTCTTCTCACTCCCCTCTTCCACTTCACTCGCATTCACTTCCTTTCCTTGACTCCACTCAATCCCCTTCCCTCTCAGTCACTCATCTCCCCTTAATACTCACTCCCTTCCCTCTATCACTCACCCCCTCCTTCCTGCTCATTCCCTCTTTTTCACTAACCTCCCTCCTTTGCACTTACACTCTTCCTTTCCTTCTCCGTTTCTCACCCCCTCTTTTCTACTCAATCTCTTCCCTTCCCTTCCCTCTCCTTCTCACTTACTATTTTCCCTTTCCTCTCAATTACACCCCCTCTCCCTCCCCATTCATTCTTTTCTCTCTATCACTCAACCCCTTCCCTTCTCAACCCAACCCAACCCACTGAATTACCCTACCCGCTGGCTTTGTGTCGTCTTCCTGCCTGCTGGGTGCTGGAAGCCCACCAGGAGGTCAAATTCAGGCCCTCTCTCCTCCACTGTGCAGGGCCTCTTCTTGCTGGCAGGTGAGTGGGAACCCTGCCAGCACGGATTCCAGTCTTCTTCTTGCTGGCGGAGATGGGAACTCCACCAGCGTGTCACTCCTGTGCTGCAGGCTGAACACAATATAAATTTTAGAGAGATAGGCAGGCCGGAATAAAAATGGTGATGGTCTGAATTTGGC
This sequence comes from Rhinatrema bivittatum, assembly GCF_901001135.1. Lineage (NCBI taxonomy): Eukaryota > Metazoa > Chordata > Amphibia > Gymnophiona > Rhinatrematidae > Rhinatrema > Rhinatrema bivittatum. Next base: position 16,013 of record NW_021821121.1, on the reverse strand, counting down.
CTGTGAGCCAATGTTTGCCCATAGCTGCTGTTTAGGAAGAAGGAGTGAACTAGGATTTTCTATCCAGCAGAGGAAAGTGGGAGATTGGACTTGGGCCACTCAGTGAATAGCTGGAGGAAAGTCAAGAGAAATTCTGTCTTCTCATTTTTCTTTTCTGGCTGAATAACAGAGAACCAGTGGGAGAAGGAGTAGAGTTTCTTACTTTGCACGAGAACTGTGTATTGTGAAACTGAATGGGAAGATTTTAAGAGAACAGAGGATTGTTTTTTGTTTTGGCTGTGACTTTTGTTTGGACTTTGTTTTGAATCTGCTAATGTGACTGCTAAAACTTTATTATTTGTCCCTGTAAGTAAACTTTATCTTGTTTGGAGCACAACATCTGTGTGGTCTGTGCTTATTTTTAGAGGTAACCTCTGCTCAGTGTTCTCTCCACATTCCATGGGACCCAGAAACCTTTTCCCCACCCTGGTTGAGCAAATCCAGAGCTCTCCCAGACTGGGAAGTTGACCCCCAGTGAATGTGTGTGGGGGTGGGCAGGGGCACAAAATGAAAAATCTACCACACAAAAGTGTTTGAATTACTTTGTGTTGCTGTAAATCTTAATTTACAAATATTCACAAATACTTTCCCGCCTAGAATCCCTCAGCGTTTATTTCGGAGCCATTTATGTGGGTACATTTTAATTTATGTATTTAAACGGGTTATCTGAAAATTGTCTTCTATCAATATGGCTGAAAATACTTTTGTTCTTCTGGAGTGTGCATATTTTTAGCCAAGTTTAGAAGCAAAATTCTCAGAGCCGTATTTAGGTTGGGGAAAGAAAATAACATGTGTAGACTGCATTTTCTAGGAAGAAATACCCCCCCCCCCCCAAATAGCAGGCACAGATTTCCACAAGTCCTTTGTACCTGTGGCAAGTTTAAAAGTGAAAGTGTATGTCTACTTTCTCTTTGAAAATCAGTGCAAATTCCACAGGTAAAAAGTATCCATGGACTTTGTCCCAATGTAGACAGTTTGAAAACATGACCACTAATATTCATTTATACCTTGCGGATTTTGCCATCCCAGCCCCTGTCCGAAGAGGCAAGCAAAATCAGTTCCTTTGTTTAATTTTTCATTCAATGAAGTAGTTTATGAATTTTCTTTCTTTTTAAATTTTTTTTTAATTGCAACTTCAAGTCCATAGGAGCAGCGGGGCAAAATGAGGACTGACTCAACATGCCCACATGATGTGACGTTATCTTGCAACCTTAATAATATTCCTCTTATCTCATACTTAATTTCAACTGTATAGTAATTGGGGTATTAAGTTAGCTAGAAAAATGCTAAACCAGAGAGTTGGTGACATTTTTGGCATAATATCAAAAAATGCTCAATGTCTCACAAGGAGAAATTGGTGTGCCAATCCCTGTCTCTCAGTGAAGACTTGTGGGCATAAGATGAGGAGTTCACAGCCTCTGGCACGCACTGCTGCTATGCTGCTCCTACTTTAAAGCTGATGGGAGTGTGAGTAAAAAGATGGGGATGCAGCAAAAGAGTGAGAGGATTTGAGGGGGTACATGTATGAGTGAAGGGATGGGGCAAATAATGAGGGATAGGAGGGGAGAAAGAGTGAATGAGGGGTGGGGAAGCAAGAGTGAGGGAGGGGTTCTGATGGGTTGCGGAGAGAATGAGTGAGTGAGAGTTGCATGGGTAAGGGTGTGGGGGATTTGAGGAGAAGTGGGGAGGGACAGAGTGAGGGGATCAGAGGGGATAAGAGGCTTAGTGAGTGAGTTGATCAGAGGTGCTGTGGAATGTGAATGGGGGCATCAGGAGAGGGTGAGAGTCTGAGGGGATTGAGGAACTATTGGGTGTGAGTGAAGTGATCAAGGAACTGTGAGGTGAGAAAGAGGAGATAGGATGGGTGAATGAGAAGACTGGACAGGTTGTGAGGTGTGAATGAAGGTTTGAAGAGTTGGAATGTGAGTGAAAAGACTGGTGTCAGGGAGAATGGTTTGAAATAATCATTCCTTCTCCTAAACCCAGATCCCCGTTCCTGATCCCTCTTTCCCCTCTTCTAATTCTCTTTTCTTCTGCTCTCTGATTTATCATCCTCTTCTCTCTCTGTGTCTCTATCCTCATCTTTTCTTTGTTCCTCTAACCCTCCTACCTGAGATCAATTATTTGAGCATTTGTTTGAAATGAATGTGTAAAATGCAAAAAATAGACTATTTTTATTAATTTCAAATGAAAAAAATTGAAAATAGCTTCTAATGAAGATACCACAACATTTTTGTGTATTTTCATATTTATACATTTAAAAAATGGGCCTCCAGTGGGACTAGGCTTCACAGAGGTCTAAACCTGCACTGGGGCCTGGTCCCATCACCTAGGCCAAAACCTAGGCCCAGGCCCCAGTGCTGAGGACTGGCTTGAAACCAGGTTCCATTGCCAAGGCCTGGGCTCAGACCTGATACAGGGACCCAGATCAAGGCCAGTTCCTGTTGCCAAGGCCCAGGCCTAGGCTCCAGCCCAAGGCCAAATCCCATTGCTGAGACTCAGATCTGGTCCCAGGCCCAGTGCTGGGGCCTAGCCTGAGGTTGGATCCCATTGCCCAGGCCCAAAACCAGAGCCCAGCCTGAGGTGGGTACTATTGGCAAGGCTCAGACCTGATGCCAGGGTTTGGACAGATGCCAAGTCCCATGCCAAGGCCTAGGCCTATATACCAAGGACAAGCCTGAGGCCAGGTCCTGTTACTAAAGCCTAGACCTGATGCTGCAGCCTGACCCAAGGGGTCACTGAGGCCCAGGCCTGATGCCAGGGCCTGATCTGAGGTCAGGTCCTTTCATTGAGACGCAACACTAGGGCCAGGTCCCAAGATGTGTCTTGACACTGGGGCATAGTTCAAGGCTGAGAACTGTCAGTGAGGCCAAAATCTAGGCCTGGAAGCCCAAGACCAAGACCAAGCCTTCCAACATCTTCTTTCTTCTTAGATCACCAAAAAATGACAAAACATTTGCCGAAAGACACACCGCAGTGATGCCACTGCTACACTTTCCTCCAGAGCAGTTGGTGCATACTGATGTAAGGGCCATATATTTCAATGGCATTTTTTGGTGATCCAAGAAGAATGAAGGTATTGGAAGGCCTGATCCTGGGCCTCTAAATGTTTCTCTTCTTTTTCCTCTAACATTTATTTTATAAAGTTTCTTTATTTGAGTTAATAAATAAGTTTCTAAATATGTTTATGGCCTGTAAAATAAGAAAAAAAACTGTGTTTTTTGGTTTACTTGAAGCTGATTCTGGTTTATATTGGAAAATTTGGTTTGCGGTCCATTTGCACCCTTAAATATATCATCATTCTTAGGGGTTAATATATGCCTCTTAATGATATTAGTATTGCAAAATCACAATTTTAGGGTAGGATTAAAATGGAAGATAAAATAAAATGGAAAAAAATGGACCAGGACTATTACAAGTAGCATCTTACTTGCTTATGTAGAATTTGTTTACAGGCCTGTTATATTTTACCTTAAATGAGTTTGTCATCAATTATGTTCAGATTTTATAGTCATGCAAGTAAATATGTCTGAAACCTAAATGGAATGCATTTCAAATGCAACTGAGGGCTTTCCTGAAGGGTCCTTCTTTTGCTTCCTTGCTCAGGATCCCAGTTGCAGTTCCCTACAACACATTCACTTCTATGTGAAACCTCCTTCAAGTCTAATTTTTGGAAGACTGTTTGCCCTAGGAATAAAGAGGATCAATTCCTTTTGAAACCATCCCATACTCATTACTAGATCAATAGGCATAAGCTACACATTAAATTATCAGGCCAATATTCAGTAGGCCATCTAGTGGACAAGTTATCTGGCTAAGGTTAGCCGGATAACTTGTCCCATATATTCAGCAAGATAAACGTCCTACTGAATATACTTGCTTAAAGTTATCTGGCTATATTTATTTTATTTATTTATTTATTTAATATCTTTTATATACCGACGAACGTTGGGATGTAACCAGATAAATTAAAAAGCTAAACGGCTATGTTTGAAAATATCAGTTTAGGTTTCTAAGTTATCTGGCCTTTATGTGGCAGGATAACTTGCTACTTACCTGTATTTCCTGTATTTCTTCAAAAGATATCCAGGTAGTGCTTTGCCACCCCCCCCCCCCCCCAACTGAGAAAAGCATTATAGGGGTCTATAGCCAATATTTTCTCTCTTCCACTTAATATAAATGTTCCCTATCACTCCGTGCATCCCCCCACCCCATATCTCTAAATGTGCTGGAACTGTCCCCTCTTTAGATACCAAAGCCCAGGTATTTCTCCCCTTGCCACATTACAATCTCTTCCTCCAGCCCTTCTTCCACTACCCGAGGCCAATAAAATACCCACCGGGAGCGGCGTCAGCACTTACCCACTCCTGGAAAGGTCAAGCGTAGCTTCTGTCAAAACAGAACTGGAAGCATAAGCTACACCAGGTTTACCCTTCCAGCGCTTAATTTGCCTGGATAATTGGCTGACTATGTCAATTGTGCCATTTAGGTGGATTAATTTTGAGTTACCTGTCTAAATGGCTTTTGAATAAGTACCTCTAAATGACTTCTTTCACACCTCCTGGAAAAGGATGTCAATATACTTTTAGAGTACCTATGTATCCCTTTAGATATAAAAAATGAGTAGATGCAATGTGTTGACAGCTAATATTATCTGGATATTTGTGACAAGTCTTGGCCCAGCTTTGACCATCTGTAACAGCCATCAAGCTGGGCCAGGAACAGTCTCTTTTGTTGTTTGCTCTACCGTTTTAGTGGTTGTTTACTTCATCACTTGGATGAACCAAGCTGCTATAACTCGGCGATCTAAGAAAGAATTTCTTAAACAGTCATTGCAAGAAACAGATAAATAATGATAATACCCCAGTCCTTTTTGTGTGGAATGAGAAAAGGGAGAGAGACTTTGAAATGGAGGAATTTTTTTTTTTTTTAAAAATAAAATGAAACAGAATGTTTGGAAAGAACATAATGTAATCTGTTGCTTGCCATTAATTAATGCTGATTCGTTCAAGAATTCCAAAGCAATTACATCAGATAAATGTAGAAATTCATTAGGTTGAACATTATTTGCCGTAGACAGTGCTGTAGAGTGCTGCCATATAAACATTCCCTCGGGAAAAAGAAACCATGAGGAATGAGTGAGGAGGAAACGAAAAGCATTACATAGTCCTGCATTTTACGATGTATGCTGGCATTCATTCCTCATGATTTGACCTTAATAGTATCCCCCCCAGAGAAGAAAATGAGACTCATAGTCACGTTGATGATTTGTGCTCAGGACTCCAAACTTTTAAGAACTTTCTTCTCCTCCCCAAACCTCCAAAAGAAGAAAGCAGAATAGAAAAACAAAAGGCACAAAACTCTAAAAGTCTTTCTGCTTTGTTTAATAAATTTATGGGCACAATGGCCCACACAAGAAATTTGGCAAAAAAATGTGCATAAATTATATTATTAGTTTTAAAACCAGACTTGCAAACGTTTGCTTTGAAAATGATCTCCTCAAATCTATCTTAAATAAATAAATACATAAATAAATCTGCACTAATTACACCTACTAAACCTTCCACACATTAAAATCAAAACCTACATGCGTAAATACAACCTTGACACCCCTTCCTCCCCCCCCCCCCCCCCCCCCCGGATCTCAGTCCAGGTAAACTGACCTGTGAATATGACATGGCGATCAGGCAGGCAGCTTTTGCAAAAGACCATTTCAGCTCATAAAACACTGTTCTACCTGCAGAAATCTCTTTTAAAATTAAACTGGTTGTTATTTTGACTTTTAAAAACACAAAGACTGCTTTTTGAGTACAGGTATTGATTGATTGATTTTTTAATTTGAAACATGTATTTGAGATACTGGTTTTACTTTTCAGGAAATTACCCTTTTCCCTCCAAAAGTTGATTATCTAGGCTTCATTTTAACATAAAGGATTAAAAGAATGGAAGATAAGCATAATGATACTACTACTACGTCTACTATTACTACTACTAATAATAATATTTAAGTGGTCCCTTTTCTCATATATCTTTTGGAAACTGTCATACCCTCAAAAAAAGGTGTTGTGAGGGGCACCCATGCAGGTGGCTGCTGCAAGCATAGTTCCTGAATTCTTAAAACACTGCAGCATGAATGGAGATACCACGCAAATGAAATAAGCTGCTAAAATCCAAGCTATTATTAATATCATTAGCAGAACTATAAAAAAAAGGTCCATATTTCCTTTCCTATCCATGCTGCATATAAATCATTTCGTCCAGAAGAAGTATAGCTTTCTCAATGTTAACTTGTCGGAAGGCCAGCTGGTCCTTCGCTAATGTCTCATGAAACATCTGTGCCTTACATTCTTAGCACTTCACCGTGTAAGAGGTACTTCTGGGACAGCTTTTTGCAGTCTTAAGGACAGCATACGTTTCATTGTACTTTTTGCTGTACATCAGCCTACTTAAGCCTACAGCAGGAGAGACTCTTGTGGGGTTTTCAGGCTCCTGAAAGTGAGCCTTTTCCACCACTAGAATCTTTAAAGGGTTGCGATACCTTTTCAAGTACCCATGGAAGAGACCGATTTAGAGACCATAGAGACCCCCCCCTTCTTTTAGATGATTCTGCTTCAGTCACTCTTACTGCCGCACAAAAATTTGTAAAAACCGCACAGGAGAAAATGATGCTCCTAGAAGGATATAAGAATTAGAAGAAGATAGAAAGGGAGTTTGGTTCTCGCAGTCAGTCCACACTGTTGAACTGAACAGCAGCAAAAGTTGAATGCTCGTGCTCAAATAAACTCAAAGTTTGGGAGGGGGAGAGGGTCCCTTAAAGAACAAAATACATAAAAGTGCATAAGAAAATGGGGACAATTGGAAGATCACTTGCAAACATATGTTTTCCAGAACATTTGCTCTCTCTTTTACTATTTTTATTCACTTACTATTTCTTGATTGATTTATGGGGTTCTTTTAACATGACAATCATGACAGCAGATTGGAAAAAAAAATATAGACCTCGTTTTACAGTAACAATGGAAGGAAGTTAATTCCACCATAATGGTGTGAATAAAAAAATTAAAAAGTAGCAAAAATGAAAATTGGCATGAGACTTACAGGCCGAAACAGTACAGTGCGCTCCGGTGGAGCGCACTGTTAACCCGCGTTTGGCCGTGCGTTTTCGACGCGCTATTTTTACCCCTTATACAGTAAGGGGTAATAGCGTGTCGAAAACGCACGGCCAACCCCCCCCCCGAAACTAATAGCGCCCGCAACATGCAAATGCATGTTGATGGGCCTATTAGTCATTCCCGCGCAATACAGAAAGCAAAATGTGCAGCAAAGCAGCACATTTTACTTTCAGAAATTAACACCTGCCCAAAGGCTGGTGTTAATTTCGGCCGACACCGGGAAAGTGTACAGAAAAGCAATAAAAATGCTTTTCTGTATACCCTCCAACTTAATATCATAGCGATATTAAGTCGGAGTCCCCAAAACTAAAAAAAAAGTAAAAATTAAAAATCACCCGCGGCCCGCGGGTTGGAAGACGGATGCTCAATTTTGCTGGCATCTATTTTCTGAACCTGTAGCTGCCAGCGGGTTCGAGAACCGACACCGGTAAAATTGAACATCAGCTGTCAAAACCGCTGACAGCCGCCGCTTCTGTCAAAAAGGAGGCGCTAGGGATGCGCTAGTGTCCCTAGTGCCTCCTTTTACCGCGGGTCCTCATTTGCATGTTGTTCTGTCCTGAATCGCGCGCACAGGAGAGTGGCCTGTGCGCGCATCGGGAGAGTGGGTGCTCGCTGGCTCTCCCGCGACTTTTACTGAATCGGCCTGATAGTGGGTCAGGAAGGAGTAGCGCATCAAAGGGGCAAACATAGAAAGAAGGCCTATACCTAAATTTATGTGTTTATCTATCGCTCTGTTCCAGTATCTACTCCATGTACAGTATCATCCATCTTAGTGCTGTAGTTTCCAGTGATTTTCTACAGCTACTGCTCTCAGTGCAGAAGATTAGTGGGTAGAATGTGAACCTGAGAATCTATTAAGGAAAACTAGATTTTAGTGGTTTTTACTCTATTTCCTTGTACAGCTATTACTATTCAGAAATGATCAGCCTAATTTTCTAAACAACTGACTGATGAATAAATGTAATATTTGCTATGGATGTTCCTTCTCGTTTGTTGTATTAACTAGAAACAAAATTTGCCTTGTCTAGTTCTCCCCTTATTGCAACAACACACTAGATAACTGAAAAAGGGGCTTGTTTGCCTAAATGGCTGACTCAGGTATCATATAAGGTAGGGTATGTCACTATCGAGGCTTGTTTACCATTTCAATGTAATCATATACCTACAAATACTACAGCCTTACATGCATTTTTTTTTTAAGTATTTTACATTGAACTTAAAAATGTAAGGGTAGTTTAAAAAAAAATATGGGGTAGATTTTCAAAGGGTTACGCGCGTAACCCTCGAAAACCTACCCCAAACCCCCCCTGCGTGCACCGAGCCTATCTTGCATAGGCTCTGCGGTGTGCGCAAGCCCTGGGACGTACGTAAGTCCCGGGGCTTTCCTGGGGGGACGTGTTGGGGGCGTGTCGGGGGGCATGTCCAGGGAAGCATCATCCAGGGGCATTCCGTGGGCGGGGCCGTGGGCGTGGTTCCAACCCAGGGCATTCCAGGGCATTGCCACGGCCTCCGGACCAGCCCCCGGACTGGAACATGCCGCACTGGCAGCCGGCTCGCCATCGCAAGTTACGCCTGCCTTGAGCAGGCGTAACTTCTGGAATAAAGGTGGGGGGGTTTAGATAGGGCTGGGGGGGGTTAGGTAGGGGAAGGGGTGGGGAAGGTGGGGGGAGGCGGAAGGAAAGTTCCCCCGAGGCCGCTCCGATTTTGGAGCGGCCTTGGAGGGAATGGAAGGCGGCTGCGTGGCTCAGCACGTGCAGGCTGCCGATTTTGCTCAGCCATGCATGCGCCGATCCCAGATTTGAACAGATACGGGCAGCTACACGCGTATCTATTAAAATCCCGCATTCTCTTGTTTGCGCTTGGTGCGCGAACAAAAGTACGTGTGTGCGTAATTTTGTAAAATCTACCCCATGTGCGTGCCTCCATGTGCGCACGCTATCTGGTGCGCGCACAATGAGGTGCGATTAAGGAGCAGACTGGGTGGGAACTTTCCTACCCCCCTACCTACCCTCCTTTCCTCTTCCCCGACCCCTTTGAAGACCCTACCTTTTTTACTTTCTTTATTGCCAAACTTATGCCAACTCCTGAGCTGGCGTAAGTTGCATGTGCCCCCCAGGCACAGCGGCAAATGGCCGCTTTACCAACGGCCCCTAGCTCCGCCCTGCCATGCCCTCTGGACAGCCCCTTGGAAGAGGCCTGGCTCTTGTGCACATAACAGGGGTTGTGTGCGGCTGGGGCTCTACTAAAATGCGTGCAGCACGCGCAAGGCCTAGCTGCGTGCGTAACCCGTTTTCCCCACACGCATGAGATTTAAAATCAGGCCTTTAATGAATTCAGTCTCTCCCTAAGACCATCGTGTGGGGTATTTGTTACTAATATCCACCAATACATCACTTATCTTCTTTCTGTGTGGATGAATCTTTCCTGTGATTTCTTGTCATCAGTGCTGTACTCTATCTATGGTAAGTGTCCGACACTGCCCGACATCTTGACTTACATCTGCTTCAGGGGCTTAGGAGAGATATTAAATACAAGCTTTTCCATCTCTCTAATGTGACTCCATTTTTTTTTTTTTCGTATCTTCATAAGAAATGTCATTGTTTTACATGGACCTGCTCTGAAGTCGGTAATGTTTCTATATAAGCTGAAATCAGGACCGCTGGAAGCACTAGGAGCGCTAGACATCCGCCTCCAGCACCACAGTTCTGGGTACAGCACTAGTGGAATGGCATGTCCGTCTTCTCTCCCGTGCAGGCCCAGAAGAGGAAGTGGTTTAGTGAGGGCCCTTGCATCCAAGCAGAAGGAGATGCCACGGCTGTCATGGGAAGGAGCTAGAGCAAAGAGCAGCATCTATTTGTGCAGTGGGAAGGAGCAGTAGGTGGAGCAGCATTGGGCCCCACAACAAAAGAAAAAGAGAAGGAACTGCAAGAAGACAGAAAGGAGACCGAGCAACATCAGCCTGAACCGCTGAAAGAAGGAGGAAGCGGAGCAGTGTTACAACTACAACATCGGGAGGTGAGATGACATCGCGAGAGAGAGAGACCACGCCCCCTCCCACGACGTCACGGAGACCTTCGTCGGCGGTTGAGGGGCGCCTTGCCGCCGGGCGCGGGCGAGTGGGGAGGCCCATTTACATCTAGGGCCCCCGCAGTAACTTTAATTTCCATCATAAAGTTAAAAAAAGAAAAGAAAAGGAACTGGGAGGCAACTACAACATTGGGAGGTGAGATGACATCGCGAGAGAGAGAGAGACCACGCCCCCTCCCACGACGTCACGGAGACCTTCGTCGGCGGTTGAAAAACGCCTCGCCTCCAGGCGCCGCGCAACGAAGGGGTGCGACAAAGGGGTTTTCCCCTTTGTGCTCCCCTTCGTGCAGTCCTTGGTGCCTCATTTAATATCGTTTTTTGTACATTTTCTGTAATATAAACCTTATCCAAGTTATGTACCCTTTTATTTTGTTAACAAATTTAATTTGTAATTGTTCACTGTACCAGACTATGGAATTATTCTCCAGCTGCTATTTGTTCTATGTAAACCGGTATGATTTACATGTAATGTAAGAATGTCGGTATATAAAAATCCAAAATAAATAATAAATAAATTGTCTTGCACTTTCACAGTGAGTGAGTAAGAAAGAGTGAGAATGTGAAAGAAGGAGCGATCATGGGCGAGCATGTGACTGAACGTGTGTGAGTGAGGCAGAGAGCATGTTTGTGTGGTTATGGAGCATGTGTGTTCAGCGGTTCAGACCGACGTTGCTCTTTCTCCATTCTGTTTTCTTTTCCCGTGAGGCCCAATACTGCGCCACCTATTGCACCTTCCCACTGCTCAAACAGATCCTACCCATGACAGCCATGGCATCTCCTTCTGCTTGGCTGCATGGGCCCACATGAAACCACTTCCTCTTCTGGGCCTGCGTGGATGCCATTGCAGTGCCACACCCAGAACTGTGGTGCTGGAGGCAGATTCCTAGCCCTCCTAGTGCTTCCACCGGCCCTGATTACCACTCACATAGAAACATTTCAGACTTCATTGAAAATCTATAGGCAGGTCCATGTAAAGCAATGGCATTTTTTTATGAGCATCTGTAGATTGCATATATGAATTTGCTGCGTATTAGCAGTTTGTATGTAATCTGTGTATTTAATAATTGGGTATTCCTTTGCAGTTCATATGTGTGTCTACGATATTCCTTTTAAATGAAAATTACGTTCATAAATTAAATGGAAAATTAATTTCAATGTTTTATTTTTTTAACTCCTATATGCATATTTCTTCTTTAGATGAAACAGATATTGCTTATGATGAATGGATACAATCTCTATGTTATGTTAACTAGAATGGCCTTATGACATCCTGTCCCATAATACAATAATACATCTCATTTTGATAGGCAGCAGAAAACATTAAATTAAATAAATTACAAAAATAGCCATATACAAAATTGCATCATGATAAAATTCCACAAAATAGAAAGTTAATTTTATAATTATAATTATAATTTTTTGCGTAATAATGCTGCCAAGTAGCAAGAATCAGGGTGCATATGTAGCACTTTCAGGTAGTAGTTGTTGGCCCATGGCTAAGGACTATTGGCTCAGATGGGAGGCTGGGAGATTATAAAATTGGGAAAAACTCCCAATTCCAATTCAGCTGGAAGCCCAAAGAAACAGGAGGAAACTAGGCTGACAAAAAAAATTACAACAGTAAAATATAAAATGATCAGATCTTTATGTCAAGGGTGGCCAAATCCCGTCCTCGAGAGCCACAATCAGGCCAGGATTTCAAGATATCCACAATGAATATGTGTGAGATAGTTTTGCATGCACTGCCTTCACTGGATGCAAATCTATCTCATGCATATTCATTATGGATATCCTATAAATCTGGCCTGCCTGTGGCTCTCGAGGACCAGAGTTGGCCACCCCTGATTTATGTTTTGGAGTTTTAAAGGCCCACACATGTGATCCAAAATGGAATGGAAAATAAAATGGAAAATATCATATGGCCTCTGTATCGCATCATGGTGCGAAGGAACCTTGAATATTGTATGCAGTCGCCTCATTGTGGATGACATAGTGGAATTAGAAAAGGTGGCAGAGGAGGGCGACAAAAATGATCAAGGGGATGGAACATCTCTTCTGTGATGAAAGGTTACACAAGCTAGGGCATTTCAGTTTCGAAAAGAAACTGCTGAGAGGGGATATGATATACGTTTATAAAATAATGAGTGGAGTGGAACAGGAGCCATCTGGGAGCCATCTACTGCACTCAAGCCATCGGCTGCCGGTATTCAAAATGGCACCGATAGCCTTTGCCCTTACTATGTCACAGGGGCCACCGGTGCCATTGGTCGGCCCCTGTCACATGGTAGGAGCACAAGATGGCGCTGGCCATCCATTGCTCCTACCATGTGACAGGGGCCAATCAATGGCACCGGTAGTCCCTGTGACATAGTAAGGGCAAAGGCTATCGGCGCCATTTTGATTACTGGCAGCCAATGGCCCGAGTGCAGGAGATCGCTCCTGGACCACCGCTGGACCACCAGGGACTTTTGGAAAGTCTTGTGGGGGTCAGGAGGGTGGGGGGTTGTAGTGAATTAAATTTTAGCCAGGAAACGAATAAGAATGGAACGCATGAACGGATCGGGGGCTCCCCTTGCTGAATGCAATGTATCTGCCCCCCGACGAATATGAAAACCGAATGTAACGTATGCGGTCCCTCTGCACATCCTTACTGGCCACTGTCAGAGGCAGGATGCTGGGCTTCATGGACCTTGGTCTGACCCAGCATGAAAATTCTTACTATATGAGGTATAAAAGTAATCCTAAGAGTAATAAGAGACAATAACGGATAAATCAAATATTGTATTGAATTATGATGTAATGTATAACATCCACGTTTTTAGGCCAAACATTTACCTTCTTCAAGTTGATTCCAGCCTAGGAAAAAGCAACACATGACTTAAAAAAATAATCAATATAATTAGACTGAAAATGCCTGTCTGGGAAGCAATGTCAAAGCTCTGACATGGACACTTACACCTCAATTGACTTAGCCATGTTTTAGGAACTGGACTAGGGCACCAGTTGTAGTGGAAAGTCAGTGTTTTTACACATTAGTTACAGCATTATACACAGTAATTCACCACAAGTAATTGCACCTTATAAAGTACACAGTTATGCCTCACAAGTGAATATTCGTAATATACCTAAACCATCCTAAGTATATGTCCATCCCCATGCTTAGTCTTTCTGTTCAGGATATTGCTGCTAACTCAAATAAAATCTCTTATGTTCTTGTTGGGGCTACCAGCCCACCTTGATAGTTTGTTGCCAAATGTCACTGCCTCAGCCAGGTGGCATCGTTCCAGGTGAGACAGCTAGGCCAGCTATTTCACATTCTGCAGAATTGCCAGGTCACAAGAGTTCCAGACAGCTACTTCATGATCTGCGGCAATACTAGGTCACATCGGTTTGAGCACATATAGCTTCAAAATACCCTACACCTTACGGTGGTAGTGCCTAGGGTAGAAGGAGGTCCGAAAATGGTTGCCTTATTAATTATAGAGGCAACTCGCTCCTTGACTGACCCCCCCCCCCCAGGGGAAAATGATCCACATCAACTGTGACATAACTCCTTCTCCCACCCTTTATTAACTTAGAATTACCCATCTTCTAACTCTCACTTATCTGTCTCCTGCCTTGCATGCATGGTTGGATGGTTTATCTAACAGCAAGGATACTACAGGATTGAGCCTTGTGCTATCATCATGTCCCTTTTAAATCCAGGAGGCCCTGGGCTTTCTCTACCCCCTTCTGGAAATAAGATTGGCTCAAAACTTCCTGTCTCTGATGATTCCCCTTCTCCAACACTGCACCTTTTCTACAGATATGACGGCAAATGGCAGAGAGAAAGGAGGATAACATTTCAATGTCGTGGGACTCTCTTTATTATTTCTACTTAAAGTATCCCCTCATGCACTCTTCTAAGCAAATATCTTCCCTTTACCCTAAATCCATTTCTGCTAAAATACAAAATAAGTCTGGATTAGGCACAGTTCAAGGCAATGACGCAGCCTCCAGTGTCCTGTGGGGAATTTATGATCTACTTAAGTTCTTATCAAAGTCAGTCTGACCTACTTGAGATGATATCTTACTGTCATCCCATCATAATGAGATATCGCTGCCTTGTCACCCTTATCTTTCATTCCCATGATTACTTTCAGTTGAAATTTAAAGATATGAAATCAGGATGGAAATATATACAGCTTGAAGTGATTTTTAAAAAATTAACATTAACTATGTGTTTTCAAAGAAAACTTATCTTTCTCAACCAAATTCACTGGTGCACAAATAAGGTCAATACAAAAATGAAAACAAAGCTTTTTGTCAAAATGTGAAAACAAAACTAGGAAGTGTAAAATAGCAAACTTGTCTTTGATGTTCTAAAAGAGATGGCTTGATTTGGGATTTCCAAAAATTGATCAAAATAAAATTGACTCTTTGATGATGGTAAAAAGAAGATAAGTAGAGGAGACAAAGCCTTGTTGTGTTGTATATTTGTTTCCTTTTAGATCTGCTTCATAGCTTTTAGGTTTTTTCTTTAAGATAAGATTTGTTGAGTCCAACACATTTTTTACAGCTTTCTAGGTTCAGAGGACCCATTTTAAAGATGCCTGTGCATCTTTGATCTTGAAGCTGTGTTGCAAGATCCTATTTAGATCATTCCTTACTGATACAATGCAAAGTGTCACAGTTTCTAAAGGATCCAATCTTTTCCAACCTCTAGGACTGCGATGGCTATTAGAATCCAATGACTAATGAATATGTTGTGCATTTTCAGGTGGCCCTGTATCCGAGTATTAAAGGTATTTGCATGGTCTTGGAAAGTCTAGAGACTTTTTGATTTACAGGGAAATAGCACAAACTGTTAAACTTGGAGTGCACGTGAAATTAGAAAGAAATGTGGGTTAGCTAACTTCCATCTGCGATTGTTTAACATTGTGCATCCTAATTAACTGAAGTTTTCTTCTTGAAAGGAAAACTAATATGAGCTAGTTCTGAGGAAACTAGATGAAACCCCATAAAATTCTTTCAGACTCTCCCTTCATAAAATATATGAAGTCAGGAACATATTTTGTTGCAGTAGAAAGGAAGACACATTTGAGTTGTGTGCCAAGACATTCCATTTTAATTTCAGTTTTATAATAATGAACTGGCAAAAGCATGTTCATTCCAGAGGGTCCTGGCAAATGTAGGTACCATGCCTCACAGTGCTTATTAAATTCATCGGCTAGGCCTGGCAGAGTGTGGAGTTACTTTGATATGTTTGCACTGCACTCACGGTCTTCCCACTTTTTAATCTCCAGGGCCTGGATGGGCATGACCGCAGTATTTCATGATAACTATGATCTCACAATAATCTTCCTTTTCCTGTCATATATCCTTTATGGAGGACTGTGATGGAGAGACTCTACTTCCCCTCTTTAACCTGTGTGAGATCAGGCATTTAGCCTGGTCTACCTTAAATCCTACAGAGAGAGAGAGAGAGTTCCGTGGGCAGGATCCGGCTGGGAGGGGATAAGATTGTGAGCCTCGCTGGGATAAGGAGGCCCCATGTCTCCAGAGTAGGAGCTCCTGACCCTCTCTCAGAAGTTGTGTATATAGAGTACTGCAAAGGTAGGCAGTTGATATTATTTGCTGCTATGTTAACAAAGATTGAAATTGCATGAGAAATGGCTGGAATCAGTGTGGTTCCTGCTTCAGCCCACAAGATAGCACTTAGTCATCCTCACACCT
>NW_021821120.1:0-104466 GCF_901001135.1 Rhinatrema bivittatum | reverse complement strand
CTCTTTCACACACACCTGTCACATTCCCAGACCACTGTCTCTCTCACACACAGAACCCGTTACCTCCCTGACCAATCTCTCTCAATCACACACATGCTCACATATACACACGCTCACTTGCTCTCACTCACACCCCCCCCCCCCCCAGCACAAATGGCAGCTGTAGCAGCCTCCTCCTCCAGCCTCCGGGCCCCAAGAAAATGCCATTGGCCGTGGGGGCGAATGCTGCTCCGTCTCCTGCTGCTGATCGCTGGCTGCTCCTCATTTTGGTCGGGGCCCATTCTGCTGCAGCTGCTACTTCTGAATGCATCATGGTCCTTTCTTCTTACCACGTGCCCTGCTGCACATCACTTTTATTTTCTAGACAGAAAGAAAGGGCCATGCCGCTAATGTTGCCAGCTTCCTCTAACCCTTCTGCTATTCTTGCCCAGGCGGGAATGGCAGCGGTGTTTAATGGAAGAACGCGTCTTACTGCGGTGGAGGAGGGGGAGAGAAGAGCAACCGGGACAGCAGGAGACCGAGATGCCACAATGGGCCTTCCGATGCTCGCCGACACGCTGGTGTGTCACAGCACGTCGGCTTAGAATTGCTGAGCTAGACCAATAACGGGGTCATTACTTTTCAGTACGAGAAGTGGAGGGGGTGGCCTAGTGGTTAAAGCAGTGGGGATGATAACTGGCGAAACCAGGGTTCAAATCCTGTTCCTCCCATTGATGCTCTTTGTGA
Organism: Rhinatrema bivittatum; assembly: GCF_901001135.1. Classification (NCBI taxonomy): domain Eukaryota; kingdom Metazoa; phylum Chordata; class Amphibia; order Gymnophiona; family Rhinatrematidae; genus Rhinatrema; species Rhinatrema bivittatum. The sequence goes on along the minus strand of NW_021821120.1, from coordinate 103,740 downwards.
CCCTGGGCAAGTAGCTTTGCCCTCCATTGCCCCAGGTACCACATAGATTGTGACCCTGCTTGGGCAGGGATATCCATTATCCTACCTTAATTGCAACAAACCATGAGCTTTGATTTGGAAAGATGAGTAACTAAATCCATTCCCATCCCATGGAGAAGGGCTTTCTTTCGATAAAAAGGTAGGTGCTGGGTAATTCATTATTTTGTTCTTCTCAGAGTAAGCCGAGGCACGGGGGAGATAAAGTGACAGATCCAGGGGAAGATAAAGTGACAGATCCAGGGGAAGATTTATTTATTTATTTATTTTTAATTTTTATATGCCGACATTCTTGTATAATATACAAATCATACCGGTTTACATTAAAACAGGAGATGCAGGAAAAAAGTTATGTTTGTCAAATACATTTAACATTAATAACAATGAAAATTGTTAACAAGGGATAACAACTATGAAAAAAAGAAAGGTAAACAAAAGTGGAAGAAACATAGAAGTTAAAAAGAAAAGAAAAAAAAAAAAAAAAAAAAAAGGTAGTACCAAGGGTTGCACGAAGGGGTGCACAAAGGGGAGTGCCTCTTTGTCGCGCCCCTTCGGTGCGCGATGCCAGGTGGAAAGGCGCCGTTTACCGGTTTGACACTGGGTTGGATGACATCACAAGGGGGCGGGTCTCATGCTCACTGTTTTTCTTCATAGCGATCTCCATTCACATTTTAAAGCTGATTTTTTTTCTTTTTTTTTTTGAGCTTTTCTCTTCAGTGAAGCATCTCAAAAGTGCCCGGTGCTGGTGGGCAGCCCCCTCCACCTCGGTGCCAGGTGGAATGGCGCTGTTTACCGGCTCGACGCTGGGCTGGATGACATCACAAGGGGGCGGGTCTCATGCTCACTGTTTTTCTTCATAGCGATCCCCAGTCACAAGATAAAGAGACAGATCCAGGGGAAGATAAAGAGACAGATCTGGGGGTCACACCGACAGTTCGTGACAGAGCTGGGATTAGCACTGAGGCATGGGAAGATAAAGAGGCAGATCTGGGGTCACACCAACAGTCCGTGACAGAGCTGGGATTAGCACCGAGGCACAGGGGGTGACTAGACTACATCCAGACCAAATTACCCTGTAGGTCTTTCAGAGCAAACCTGGTCAAGAGAATGTTTTGGATGCATGTGAAGAATAAACCGTGTCCCACTTGATCACATAAGATGCAAACTGTGACATTGCTTAGAAATCTGCTGATCCCACTGGCCAGGAAGAGAGAAAATGCACTCAAGTTACAAAATAAACTGAAAAGGCAGAGGAAGGACAGACAAAATGCTAGGGACCACGTCTGAACAACTTCTGTGGCCGCATCTGCAGGGAGCAGTGCTGCCTTAACAATGCTTTCATCTCTTCTACATCACACAGTCCAGTCCCAAGAAAAGAATAGCTGGACCATTTCTTCGGGCACGCAGGATCTGTGTCTGTCCACTGACGGATTGCTGGAGCTCCCACGATTCACGGTGACTTTCCAGAAGCGCGAGTACAGAAGCACAGCACCAGGACTGAAAGGCACATCTGGTCTGTCTGGCTTACTTCTTGGTGCAATGCCTCGGACCCCACTGAATCTCTGGCATTTTCTTTGCTTCAGGATACCCAAGCTGGCTCTGCACTCCAGAGATGATCCATATCAATTTACATTTTGGCAAATATGAAAGCAAAACTTGCCAGTGAGATGTTGCCCCCATGGTGGAGAATGTGGCATTGGTGGGAGACCAGTCTGATGGCAGCTGCCACTTTAGGAGTTTTGCCTCCTGCCCTCTGTGGAAACCTGTCAGAAAAGCCCTGTGTGCACCCCATCCTCTCACGAGGATGCCATCTACAGGCCATTGCTGGGCATTACAAGAGAAGCCACACTGACCACGCTGCTTATATATAATACAAGCCACGTCGACCACTCTGCTTAAAAATTATGAGCCACGCTGACCATGCTGCTTATATAGTACAAGCCATGCTGACCATGCTGCTTATATATAGAACAAGCCAGGTGGACCACTCTGCTTATATAGTATGAGCCACACCAACCACACTGCTTATATATAGTATGAGCCGCGCCAACCATTCTGCTTATATGAGCCACGCTGACCATGCTGCTTATATAGTACAAGCCACGCTGACCACGCTTTTTATATATAGAAGCCATGCCCACGTTGCTTATATATAGAACAAGCCACTCCAACCACGTTGCTTATATACAGTACATGCCACGCGACCACGTGGCTTATATATTGTACGAACCGCGCCGACCATTCTGCTTATATAGTACAAGCTATGCTGACAACACTGCTTATTATAAGCAGTGGCGCGGCTCGTACTATATATAAGCAGAGTGGTCGGCGGGCTCGTACTATATTTAAGCAGCGTGGCTGGAGTAGCTTGTTCTATATATAAACAGTGTGGTCAGTGTGGCTCATAATATATAAGTAGAATGGTCGGTGCGGCTCATACTATAAATAAGCAGAGTGGTTGGCGTGACTCTAACTATATAAGCAGAGTGGTTGGCGTGGCTTGTACTACATAAGCAGCATAACCAGGAGACCCAACAGAGAAGCACCAAAATGCAAAATGAGTTGCGAGGATGGGAAAGTGCAAGTGGATGACCCCCTCCGATGCAGGCCCGCGTCCCGCTGCACGGGAGGGAAGGTCTGCAGGTGGGAAGCAGAAGAGCTGCAGTGCCCAGGCAGCGACGTGCAAACTTCCAGACGCTGTAAAAGGCTTATCAAACCCTTTCGGAGAATTTAGTTTTGGGGTTTTTTTTGCTCCTGTTCTTTTGGGCTTACGGTTCGATCAGAACCAGGGCTGAAACCTGGCGCCAGGAGCCTTTACTTGCAGCTACCTGGGGATTATTCACATGGCATTGCGTCTCCTCTCCCAACTGTCGTGGCGACAGCTCTGGGCTGGTGGGGGGGGCATGCGCAGGGGCCCCGTCCGGAGCCCTGAACCCACCCACGAGGTGGCACCATTGCACCAGGACTCTGCCTTCCTCCCTCTGGGCCTGCTGGACGTTACAGCCGCGCGTCGCCCTCCTCTGAAAGAGGCTAGGGAGCGAGAATTTTCCAATATGGTGGAACTCCTTGCCACAAGAATTCAGACAAATGACTCGCTCGCAAACGCTTAAGGACCTTTTGATTCACATTTTTGTTCAGGCAAGCATTTTTATGCAGGGAAGCAGTGGGCCACTTTGAGAGGTATTTCTAAGCACGTTCTGGGTCACTTTTGTTGCCGACTACTCTTTTTGTTTGCATTGGACTTTATTATGAATGTTTGATTGTACGGCCACTAGGGCCTAGCTGCAGGTGGCCTATAAATACTCTTATGTAGAAATGCTTGGGGCTCCCTTCTCCCCAGCTACGCACGCTGCCGCCACAGCATCACCATCCGACCCGAGAAGCAAGCTCGAAGCCGGGGAGACGGACCCAGGTCTCCTGCGCGGTACCGCCTGCCGCTGAACCACCGAGCAAGGCCAAGAACGTGCATTTCTGAAAAAGACAAAGCAGACCTTGGCAGCGGGCCTGCGAAAAATCCAAAAACAACAGCGAGATTCGCCCACGAGTCATTCGCACGCCAGCACGTGCAGATTTAGGAGGGAGACGTCTGCAGAAGGAGACCCGCAAAAGGCAGGAGGTGGGGGGTAACAGCGACTTCACTCGCTGCCCAAAGCCGCTACATCTCATGAGGTCAGAACGGGCCATGGAGCCCAGCATCCTGTCTCCGAGCAGAACCCAAACAATGTCCCATTCCCTCATTCTCAATCCCAGGAGTAAAAAAAAGGGGACACTCAAGTCTCTCCGGCTGACAACTGCTTCATGGGGCTCACCCTAGCTTGATGGTACCCTGTCATAGCGTCCATCAAGCTAGGGTGAGAGAACATAGTACAAATTTCACCTAAGACTTTCCTCACTCCAAATGAGGTGAAATCTTCAAGGTGTTCTGTGCTGTTCCTTCATCTCACTCTAAATGCGAAACTGGCCTCTAAATCCGAAACAACACACAATACTTAACTACTATGTGGGTTCTGTAGATCAGTGGTCCCCAACCCTGTCCTGGGGGCCCACCAGCCAGTCAGGTTTTCAGGATATCCACAATGAATATGCATGAGAGAAATGTGCATGCACTGCCTCCACAGCATGCAAATTTTCTCATGCATATTCATTGTGGATATCCTGAAAACCCGACTGGCTGGTGGGCCCCCAGGACAGGTTTGGGGACCACTGTTGTAGATAGTCTCTCCCTCTCTCCCCTTTTTGTTATCAATGCGTAGGTTTTGATGAAATCAATCTAGCTGTTAGCTTGTGAGCCCTCTGGGACAGGGAAATACCTACGGTACCTGAATGTAATCTGCTTTGCACTGCTGAAAAGTGGAATTTAAAACATAACGTGAATAAGATAACGTGCAATTTAAAAACAAAACAAAACAAAACAAACTCTGACTGCATGAACTGCTACAACCAGACTCCAGCGAGCAGAGCAGGAAAGGGAAAACAGCAGCAAAATACATTTCAGACAACTTCTCCCAGGCAAAAAACGAAAAAGCCCCAGAAAAGAGTTCATCCGGTTGTGAAAGCGACAAGCTGGGCCCGCCCGGGTGAACGCGAGCCAGGCTGGGGTGGAGCTCCCTGCAGGGGCAGCTTGTTTCTGGAGATCCCCAGGCCCTGGGGGGGGGGTGCAGGCAGGGCGGCGTTTAATCCAGTCCTCCTGACCCCGCAAACCTGTAGACTGCGATGCCGGGGATGGCAGGGTTAAAGTGCAGAGAATGAACAAAGTCTGACAACGGGAGCAGGCTCCGCTTTCTCTCAGCGCCGCCGCAGCGCCTGAAAGGCGCGAGCCCCTGGCCGGGAAGCAGGCGCTGACGTCACCCTGCCCGGCGCTGACGTCATTGGGCTGACCTCAGAGCGGGCGAGGAATCCCCCCGAGGCTTCACGGGAACCCTGGAGCCAGGATCTCTCCCGCTCGCGCCCTGAAAGCGGGTAGAGGGGGGGGGGGGGTCCTCACCGTATCAGGTTGGGGAAGGGTCAGGGCAGACACATCCCAGCCCGACCCTGCTCCCCGGAGCTTACAATTGTCTCCCTCCGCTTCTTACACTGCAGCCTCCTCCCTCCCATTCAAGAGTCAGGGCAGCTGAATGAGCCTGGGAATTAGTTCTCTCTCTCTCTCTCTCCTCGTTTCGTCCTCGCAAAGATCCGATTGGAAACTTTGCACCTGGCCAGTGCGGGGGCTGCCACTCCCACCTCCTCCTCTCCGCCAGCCCGGGGGGGCGGATCTCTTGTCCCTCCCCCTCCTCTCCCCTTGGCCTCTTCCCCATTCACTACAAATATGTGCAGCCGGTGACTCGCTCAGCCTGACACGTGTCTGCCAGCCCGGGCCAGCACATGCCGGCCCCCCCCCCTCCTCACCGCGCACCCCCACAAAGCGCAGCCCGCCCGCAGCTGGAGGGGCCCCACCTTCAGGCAGCTGTGCGGGCCGATCGCGGCGGCCCCCGCCCGCTAGAGAGCGAAGCCCCGCGGAGGGCGGGAGGCGCGCGCGGGAAATATGGTGGACAGGGGGCCCCTGCTGACCTCTGCCATCATCTTCTACCTGTCCATCGGGGCGGCGATCTTCCAGGTGCTGGAGGAGCCCAACTGGAAGGAGGCCAAGGACGTGTACAAGAGCAAGAAGGAGGAGATCCTGAGGAGGTACAGCTGCCTGAGCCAGAAGGACCTGGACACCATCCTGCAGGTAAAGGCAAGGCGAGCCCTCTCTCTCCTTCCAGCTGGCAACCTGCTTCTCACAGCAAGGACCTGCGTTTTAGCTGCCATCTGGGTTACTTTCTCTGGGTTTCCTCTTTTTTTTTAAATTTCCTTCCCCCTGGGAAATTTTAGCTTTTAATGACTTCTGTGCTCGGAGAGAGAAATTGTGGCGGTAACTTTTCTGATTCCCCCCAAACACTTTTCACAGATGTAGATATGTTCTTTTTTTTTTTCTCTCTTGCAAAGGTCGCGTTTAACCTGAAAATCGGCCTTCCCTGTTTTAGTAAGTGCGAGATCCTGGTTTATACAGGCAGTAAAAGTGTTTTGTTTTTTTTTTGGTCTAACCGGGTTAGAAACTTGAATTGGCTGTAGTAAAACATTGCTGTGCACTGTGGAGGGGGAGGGGCGCGGTATAGGTCTTTATTGTGTTTAATCTGTGACTCGGACAGTGAAAATGTCCCATCTGAGTTTCAAATGCGTTTTACTGTTTCCAAATAAAAAGTGCCGTAAACCCCTTTGAAGTGACATCGAATTAATGTAAATATTACTTTGCTTTGTATTTCGCAACTTTTTTTTATATTTCTTATTTTCATCCTGTTACTTTTTTCACCCTGCTGCACATTGGCGCTGAAAAGTACATATCTACTATTTAAAAAAAAACTTATATATGTAGATAAACTGCATATCATCATTTCTGGCGAGCTAGTGGCCATTCAGCAGCGTTGTACAAATACTCACGAGACGGTCCCTGCTCCCCAGAGCTTACAGTCCCATCAGGGCTTGTTGTTATTGCAAGCGCTTAAAGCCAGCACCCCGAAAGTTATTGCACTTGTTTTAAACGGATTGTAATGTGCCTTGAGGCCAGACCGGTGGAAGGCAGAATATGGACGGTCTGTAAACACACGTGGAGAGGTCACGGCAAGCCAAGGTTCAATGTGCATGGTCAGCCCTGTGTGTTTGACCGAGTCCCAGTGAGAGAGGGGGGATGGTAGGCCCTGGACCCGGCCCCCGCTCCCCTCCTCGGGCGCTGGAGTGCTCAGTAATTGAAAGACATGCGGCTCGCAGATCTGAAATGTAAATAGAGCCTGTGCCAAGAGGCTGCTGCAACCTTTTTTTTTCCTCCTCCTCCTCGCTCTCCCTTCCAGCTCTTGAGTGTTTTCTGGCAGCCTGCTTGCAGGTGGGAAGGGGCCTTGGAAATGCCCCTCTCTCTCTCTCTCTCGGGCCCCATTAGTATGCGGATCCTGTCCTCGGCGCAGACAGAACGAAGCTCCCCCTCGCCCCCAGGCACTGTGCAGATTTTTTTTTGCCGCTTCAGTGCCCTCCCTGGTCTCCTGCAACTTTGCTTTTTGAAGCTGGCGCTTGGTAGAAAGCAATCCCCCGGATATTACCCTTTTTAAAGAGCTGTCACAACAATTTAAGCATTTCTAATATTCCCTGTCAAACCTTGCTGCCTGAAGTATGTGTGGCACTAGGCTATATAGTGCTGGAGAGCTTTCAGACCATATCTTCTGTAATGGGTGCCTCCTCCTGCCCCCTCCCTGCTGTGTGTCACTCCTTCAGCTGCCCTTTGACCTCCTGCAGTGCCCCTGGCTCCAGGGCCGGGGCAGAAGGGGCTTCGCTGAGCCGCCTGGAGGGGACAGAAGCAAGCAGCTAACAAAGGCTTTCCTTGTTGGTGGCAAACCTAAATTTTGTCTGAAGCAATTAAACTTTTTTTTTTTTTTTTTTTTGCCTCTTGAGGGTATTTTAGCACGCACGACCTCTGCTGCTATTTGCAGCCTGCCAGCTCTGGAGGCCGCTTCAGCCGAAATGCCCTTGACACGGCTCCAGCTGAACTTGTCTGCAGGCCCCCCCTGCTTGAAAGAATGGCTCTTTTGTGTTCCGCAAGCCTCTGTGGCAACTCTCCCTGCTACAAAATTTCCAAGCTCGGGCCCGGTACCAGGGCTCCAGCGAGGCCGCCCATCCCCAGATGACACGCGGAGCGAGTCCACGGCCGGTGCCGTCGGGCCCGCGGGGTGGAGGGAGATGATGCTCCCGGATCGTGCCTGCGGTGGGAGAGGCAGGACTGCGGATGGGTGTCCTTCCTGCCGTGCAGAGTTTTTTTTCCTGCCAAAGATAGCAGACTTAATTTGGGCCTGGTAGTGTGGGCAAGGAAACAAAGGGAAGAAAAGCAAATTACTTGTGGGCTGCTTTTTTATTTTTTTTTATGTCCGGTCTGCGTACAGAGAGCGGTCTGTGGAGCGCGGTGTCTTTACAGCGGATGTTTGGCGCATTAAAACAGTTTCACAGCAAAAAAAAAAAGCGACATGACCTGGCAATGTCGGGGAATCTGAAACTCGTAGGGAAGAACCCCGGGTGGCGTTGTACGGAAGAACTGAGACACGACGCCCGCACGAGGCGAGAGGGATCTGGATCGTTCAGGGCCTCAGCAAGGCTTGAGTCTGGTTCGGGGTCGGGGAGTGGTCCCGGCTTTCTGAATGAAATCCATTTGATGACAGTTTTTTTTTTGCCCGCAGCAGAAAGCCACCCTTGGACCACGCGCTGTGGCTGGCGATCTTAGACTGGTGGAACTGGCGGAGGGTTGACTGGGAGGTGTGGAAGGTGCTGGGGAGGGAGGGTTCTTACTGCAGGGCCATGCAGAGCCCACTCTGAATCCTATCTGGTGGCAGGTCCGCCCTGTTCACAGGGCATGGGAGTTGTTTGGTGTGAAACTGTGTGGTTTTTGCAATTGGTGGCGTAACCTGACACGTTGAGAGAGAGAAAATCATCTGAGTCATGCCAAAATGAAACTTAAAACAAATAAATAAATAAATTGTAAAAACGCATCTCTCTTCTTTGCCTTGCCAGAGATTTCTAGTGTGTGTAAAGAGGGTGAATGCTTTATAGTGAAGGGACACGAGTGTGGTCAGGGTTTGCTTTGCTCCCCTCCAGGGATGCTGCAGGCCAGTTCTCGGCTATCGGAACCTGACTGCAGGTGACAAAAAAAAAAACAAACCCCGCACGGAACGGCTGTGGGAGATGGGCCAGTCGGGCAGTGGGGAAAATCTGGAGACGTAACCCCCGGCATAGCCAGTGGTTTCCTTACCACCTGCTGTGTGAGCCCAGGACCGAACGCCCCAGAGGTGGCTGTGCATTCGGGCACAGTGGAGTCCTGTCCGCATGGACGACGCCGGATGCACTGATCACTCGCTTGGAGGGGGTCGAAGAACCAATAACTGTTCAGACTGAGGATTAGCCCTGTAATAGGAAAATGCCGGGGCTAGGAGTCCTGCTAGCCCCCTCCCCCCTCCCCCTCATTGTGAGATCTGCTCAGACCTGACTTTCACCAACAGTTGTTGTGTAAGGGGGACGTGAAGCCTGCGTGTGCTGTGCATGCAGGTTCCCCGCTGCTCGACTGCAGCTCGGGCTCCAGCATGGCTTCCTCTCAAAACCTGCAGAGTGGGGGGGAAAAGTGCCACTTCCCCTTTCAAGTCTGGTGGGGTTTTTTTTGCTGTCTCTGTGTGAGGAAGGCCGCACCAGGCAGTTTTGGCCGAGAGGACGAGGCTTTCCTTGTTTTCATCTGTAGGGTGAGACACGCAGAGGGGCTCTCGCCCCCTTCCCCCGCCCTTGGTGCGCAGGCCAGAAAGCGGAGAAGCTGACGGCTCCTGACTTGGTTGCGCCTTTTTGCACGCTTGTACAAACTCGTTTTTTTTTTTTTTTTCCCCTCGAGCGACAAAGTTTGCTCTGTTTTTGGTGAAAGAAATGAGCGGCTTGCTGGCACCTGTCCAGGTTTTTTTGGCCGGCCTAAGGGTGGCTGTAACGGCTGATTGGACTCTGAAAGCGGGAGAGGGGGCATTTGGCCAGTTGAGATGCGGGTGGGCATTAGGGACGGGTCACTCTTCTGTTTGTTCCCCCTCCCCAAAGTGCAGGTGCATGATATTTTACAGCTTTACCAGTGCTGCTGCCGGAGGCGCCTCTCGTTGGCGCACCTCTCTGCCACGTCTCCTGATGTTCGTGCGCGAGCTTGTCCAGGGAACACCTTAATCCGACAGCAGGAATAATATCTCGAGGAGCACTGTTGCTGCTTTTCAAAAGTGAAGCCAGCATCTAGATGGCTGTCCAAATCCTAGCCTGTCACCACTGACACTGTGCACGGGAGCTGGTGGGCAAGGAACATAACGAATTGATCTGCTGGCTTATTTTACACTTCTAGCAGATCGGAAAAGACATTTTTTTTTGTGTCCTAGCTCCTGTAAGAAGATAGGACACATAGGTATAGCAGGGCTTCCCAAACCCCCAGCCCGTCAGGTTTCAGGATATCCTCCTGTAGCTCCTGCATATATAACCTTCCTATCTCTGGGGGGGGCGGGACGACTGCCCTGCCCCCCTCCCTCGTTTATGGGCAGCAGGTCTAAAAGCTTCAGGGGTTTGGGCGTGTCATATACTCACCATCGAGAGATAAAACAAGGCACAGCCTTGGGCGGGGGAAATCACTGGACGGGCACTTGTGGGTTAAGTTTCAGAGTTTAGGGCCTAAGTTTGGGATTAAGGCATCTACATTGGCCCCTGGAGACATGACTAGGGCTGAGTACTTTAATCTGGGATCCTAAAAAGTGGGTGGCAGTGGGGGTAGCATTAGAATGAGGTGGAGGGCAGGAGGACATTCAGTGCTAACCTAGGTAGTCAAATTGCAGGGTCTGAACTTTTAGGCCCTTAAATTCAGCTGAATTTTCAGCCAAATACTGAAGCTTCTAACTCTGACATCCTCCCTGGATTTAGATGCTGAGTGAGTGCATCTTTTAGAATACAGACCTCCTTGAGTGCTGCTTCAGACCTTAAGTCCTGTTATAGAAGAGGGTGCAAAGCCCTACGAGCGAGTCCTGTTCGTTGCAAACCTGAACGAATGGCACCTGGCTTTTTACACAGATCCCACACAGGAAGCGACACAAATCTTCCCAAGCAGCTTCTATATGAATGTGACCAAAGTTTGAACTCAGGATCGTGCCAGTCAGAGATGGTGGCTAGTGGCCTATATCCATCCTGGGAAGGGCAGGGGCTCCACTCCAGACTGCAGCAAGACCTCTTTTTTTTTTTTTTTTCACATGGGAATCCTGGGTGGCACCCATTTTAACATGGTGGGTTACACACATTACTTGTAGGGATGTAAGGGCTACTGTTATCATTTTTTAAATTGCTACTCGACAAACGCAGTGTTGTACAGATAACACATGATAGACGGTCCCTGCACCATGGCACTTATTGTCCACGCAAGACAAATGCACACGACAACACACAAGTCCATAGGAAGTGTATTTATTGTAGAGAAGTGGTTAGGTGTTAAAAGCAACTTCAAAAGGGGGGAGTTTTTAAACTGGATGCAGCCGGAGAGAGCACGATGCACCGAATCGGGGAAGCTTTTATTCCAAACATGGCACAGCGAGGTGGGCGTCGGTGGTGGAAGAGCAGGGCACAGATGAGAGGAATCTGCTTAATGAATGGCGTTCTCGAGGAAGGGTGGAGGGGGGAGAGAAGGGGTGAGGAGCTGCAGCACGAGTGCATTTTTAGGCGAGTAAGTCCTCACACGTAAAGACTGTTCAGTTCAGCTCCTTAAATGGATACTTGTGTTAATCTAACGGCTTCACTGCTGAGCGTGTAGCAGGAGTCTGGGGGGGGGGGGAGCAGTGCCAGAGCCGGACACCTGAGTCCAGCGGCGAGGTGGAGGGGCAGAAGCAGGCCATTTGGAGCTTTGTCGGGCCTGGCAGAACTGTATTGGCGCCACGAGCCTGACGGCGGAAGCCCTTCGCCCTGCCCCTAGATTAGGTGCCAGAGCCAGCCTCCGTCACGCTCTTCCTCCGGAGGCTCCGGGGCCCGGCTCCTGCTGTTGGAAGGGAGTTGGGACTTAGAGGAAGGGTAGAATTAGCTGGTAATGCTTTGCGTAGTTAATTGATGGTGGATGTGTGACTGTCGGGTCACCAGCACAGGTTTTTGGGAAGCCCTGGAATCGGTAACAATTCAGACTCTTTTTAGCTGTGTGACCTAAAGAAGACCTCGGTCCTCTTGTCAGTATTGCTGAGGGGGGAACCAGCCTTTGCATCCATCGTGTTTCTGTCTGTGCTCCTCCTCCTCCTCCATAACTTCTGGAATGTTGACCCAGTTCTCATTCAGATTTGTGCTTTAGATGATGTGCTCCGTCCTTCCCCTGACTTCATGTTTTTCATGTGCCGGGGTTAGGGGTAAGTAGGGAGAATTGGAGCAATTGTCCCGGGCCCCTGTGGCAGTCCCACTCCTAAGCAGCAGTGTTGGGAGCAGGAGGCGTCAGGGCGGTTTCTTACCTGCTGCTGCCGTCGCTGCTGTCCGAATGCAGGAAGCCCGGCAGAGGAGGAGACAGAAGCAAAAGGGCTGCTGCCTGCAGGTGGTGGGGAGGGAGGAGATCATTGGAGAGAGGGAGACAAACACCGGTGTGTGGATGGTGGAATTGAGGGAGGGGCTCCGGTGGGATGGGGGTAAGGAGAGACTTTCAGATGCCACATTTTGAGGGGGAGCCCATCCTGTGTGGCAGCCAAGAAAGCAAATAGAAAGCTAGGAATGGAGAATAAAACTGAGAATATCCCGATGTGTGCAGTTCTGGTCACTCTGCCTCAAAACGGATGTAGCGGAGTTAGACAAGGGCAACCAAAAGGGTTAGAACAGCTCCCTCATGAAGAGAGGCTAAACAGCTTGGAGGTCTACAACCTCCTGAGTGGGAGGGAAGGACCATTCACCCTTTCAGATAACACTAGGGCTGAAGGACATCCTGGAAACTAACAGGTAGCAGATGTAAAATCAACTGGAGAAGGTATCTTTTTCACTCAGTGCAATTTAAGGTATGGAATTTGTCAGAGGTCCTGCTCAAGTCAACTAATGCATCTGGGTTTACAAAGGGTTTGGACAAGTTCCTGGAGGAAAAGTCATAAGAACATAAGATATGTCATTCTGGATCAGACCAAGGGTCCATCAGGCCCAATATTCCTGTTTCCAACAGTGGCCAATCCAAGTTGCAAGTACCTGGTAAATACCCAAACAGATCACAAGCTACTATTGCTTATTAATTACCATAATAGTTTATGGATGTTTCCTCTAGCAATGTATTCAAACCTTCTTTTAAACCCAGTTACACTAACTGCTGTAACCACATCCTCGGACAATGAATTCCAGAGCTTAACTATGCGCTGAGTGAAAGAATTTTCTTCGATTTGTTTTAAATGAGCTACTTGCTAACTTCATGGAGTGCCCCCTGGTCCTTCTATTATCTGAGAGAGTAAATAACAGATTCACATCTACTCGTTCAAGACCTCTCATGATCTTAAAGACCTCTATCATATCCCTCCTCAGTCATCTCCATATAAACAGCCCTAACTTCCTTAGCCTTTCCTCATAGGGCAGTGGTTCCATGCCCCTTATTTTGGTCATCCTTCTCTGCACTTTCTCCAGTGCAGCTATATCCTTTCTTTTGAGATGCCGCGATGAGAATTGCACATAGTATTCAAGATACAGTCTCACAGGCATTATGACATACTCCGTTTTATTCACCATTCCCTTCCTAATAATTCCTAACATTCTGTTTGCTTTTTTGATCACCACATCACACTGGACTGACTATTTCAATGTATTATCCACTATGACGCCTAGATCTTTCCTGGGTGGTAGGTTCCATATTAGGCGTTAACATCTCGTAACTATAGCAAGGGTTATTTTTCCCTATATGCATCACTTTGCACTTATCCACATTAAATTTCATCTGCCATTTTGAAGCCCAATCTTCCAGTCTTGCAAGGTCCTCCTGCAATTCATCACAATCTGCTTGTGATTTAACTACTCTGAATAATTGTCACCCGCAAATTTGATCACCTCACTCATACTCCCTTTCCAGATCACTTATGAATACATTAAAAAGCACCAGTCCAAGTACAGATCCCTGAGACACTCCACTGTTTACCCTTTTCCACTGAGAAAATTGACCATTTAATCCTACTCTCTGTTTCCTGTCTTTAACCAGCTTGCAATCCACAAAAGGACATCTCCTCCTGTCCCATGACTTTTTAGTATTCTTAGAAGCCTCTCATGCGGGACTTTGAACACCTTCTCAAAATCCAAATACACTGCATCTACCGTTTTCACCTCTCTCCCCATTTTTATTCACCCCTTCAAAAAAAAAATGTAGGAGACTTGTGAGGCAAGACTTCCCTTGGGTAAGTCCATGCTGGCTGTGTCCCATCAAACCATGTCCATCTAAATGTTTTGTGATTTTATTCTTTATAACAGTTTCCACAATTTTTTCCTGGCATTGAAGTCTGGCTCACCAGCCTATAGTTTCATGGATCACCTCTGTATCCCTTTTTAAATATAGGGCTTACATTAGCCTTCTTCCAATCTTCAGATAAATTCAGATGATTTTAATGATAGGTTACAAATTTTATTAACAGGTCTGAAATTTCATTTTTAGTTCCTTCAGAACCCTGGGGTGTATACCATCCAGTCCAGGTGATTTACTACTCTTCAGTTTGACAATCAGGCCTACCACATCTTCCAGGTTCATCATGATTTGGTTCAGTTGATCTGAATCATCAACCATGAAAACCTTCACCAGAACGGGTATCTCCCCAACATCCTCTTCAGTAAACACCAAAGAAATTGTTTAATCTTTCCTCGATGGCCTTCTCTTCTCTAATTGCCCCTTTACCCTCCTCGATCATCCAACAGTCAAACTGACTCCGTTGCAGGCTTTCTGCTTTTGATAGATATAATATATATATCTATATAATTTTTTTTTTTTATTGTGAGTTGTTGCCTCTATGGCCAACTTCTTTTCACATTCTCTCTTAGCCTATCTTATCAATGTCTTACATTTAACTTGCCAATGCTTATGCTTTATCCTATTTTTTTCTTCTGATGGATCCTTCTTTCAATATTTTCATGAAGATCTTTTGGCTAATATAGCCTCTTGCACTTCACCTTTTTAACCATGCCGGTAATCCATCAAGAGTTATTAATCTGGTGACTCAGGGAGATCCACTGCTCATCCCAGGGCGTGAGCAGCAAGAAATTGGATCTACTTTTAGGACAGGATACTGGGCTTGATGGGCCTTTGGGCTGACTCAGTGGACACATCTTATCTTCCTGAAGGCAGTGGGCCAGTTCAGCTCATCTTGGAGATGTGAGCACACGGTGAGGTCGAGTGTTTTGGAAGCCCCTCTGCCATTGGAGATTAGTCCATAATCGCAGGCACATCCCCCTGTAGATGTGGATGCCCTGCTGGCACATTTCTGGTGCTTGGACTGAATGAACCAATGTTTTCTGAAGGGATGAGCTAAAACAGTCCATGCCCTCGCTCCCAGCTGAAGTGACTGGCCCACTGCTTTACGCACTAGACCACACCTGCACCCTCCTCTCGGGACTGGATCGCTGCCATGCTCGTGCCCTCTCTTCTGTGTTCTGCTGGTTGCAAGGGAAGGATGAGACCGTCCCATGAAGAGACGGGGGTGCCGGCTGCTGTTCCCCAGGCAGCCCTTTCTCCAGAGGTTGGGGGCCCTGCAGTTTTCAGGCCTCTCCTTCCACGGCGTGAACTGCTCAGAGCGCCCATTTATCCAGATGGGGGTTGGCATAAAACTTCCCGTGCCAATATCTCAGGTGGCCTGAAATCTTAGACACAATCCAAGGGGCCGAGGCAATGTAAAGTGCGGAAAGCGGGCGCTGAAAGTCAGCGCCCAATTTCCTAACATGCGCATGGTGCCTGCAAGGGGGGGCGCCATGCAATTAGGGGGTTGCGGCTGCTGGTCATGAAGACCGCTGGTAAACTCTGTGTCTGTTTTCATAACCGGCCGTCTGCCAGTAATAAAAATGGCCGCCAATAAGAAAAGTACAGAAAAGCAGGTCTTTTTTTTTTTTTTCTGCTTTTCTGTACTTCTTTTCAGTGCGCTCGGCTATTAATGCCTGCTCCAGGCAGGCGTTAATAGGTGAGTGATTTAAATGCGCATCTGAGACGCACATTTATTTTTTTGCTTGCAGAGTGAATGAGTAATGGCCTCATTCGCATGCATTTGCATGTGATGAGCGCTATTGCATTCACCCTGCGTCCGCGGGTTAAATAGGCGCTAATCCCCTTATTGCATTAGGTGGTAGATTAGTGCCTATTTAACCTGCGTCGGGCGTGCGGCTGAGTGCACGGTATTGCATTGGCCACCAAATAGTAATCCCTTTCCCCTCCAAGGCTGACAGTAAACCAGAAGAAAAGTAGACGTAAATATTTTTGCTAGAAGCTTTGTTTGCTCTCTAGCTCGGTCTGAGTACACAGGATGCGTGGAGCGTACTCGACCTGTATTTGCAGTGCTGGCATTAATCCTACGCTTATCCATAACGCTCTTTGCATAAGAAAGGAGGCCTCGGGGTGCTGCCAGAGAAGGGGTGCAGAGCAGCACGGCCGTGGCTAGGGAAGGGGAAGGCCGGGAGTCGGCAGGGCAACTCTCTTCCCCCACCCCCGGCTTAGAAAGGGGTTGAAGTGCAGACTCTGCCAGTTCCTGATCTCGGGCCTGATTTACCAGAGCGTTGCTGGCGTTTTCCTCTTGTGACACTGAGCACTCTCCTCCTGTGTTGCACATTAACCCCTTATCCCCTGGTAACTTTATTTCTGGTCAGGTGTCCTTGTTCTGTTTCTGACCAGTGCTCTGGTTTCACCGAACGTCTCCGGTGGGCGCTGTGCTGCTGTTTCTTGCCCGTTTTTTTAAAATAAAAAGTTAGTGTTTCTTAGTCCTATTCTTTTGTGTGTTCGATAGGGCCATGCATGAAGGGCTTTGTACAAATAATGTGAAACGTGGTAATTGGAGGCTGGCGACAGGTTCCAGCTGTTTAATGCATGCTAACTGCATCCACCCCATGGACTGAAATCCCACGGTTCATGCCAGGTGACAGCTGAGGAGTGGCCTAAGCAGGGGACTACATCTCGTTCAAAGAAAAGCTGCCTGTCTCCCGTTCTCTCCTAGACATCTGGTAAAGCCTGATTTTAAAATGCCCAGCATAAATATTTTCACGCTCTGACTAAAACATGTTCTGAATGGAATCCTTCATCCGTGGCTACGGTTTCACGTTCTCATCCGAGAAATCCATGAAGTTAGCAAGTGGCACATTTAAGACTAATCGGAGAAAGTTCTTTTTCACTCAACGCACAAATAATCTCTGGAATTTGTTGCCAGAGGATGTGGTTAGTGTAGCTGTGTTTAAAAAAAAAAAAAAAAAAAAAATTGGATAAGTTCTTGGAGGAGAAGTCCATTACCTGCTATTAATTAAGATGACTTAGAGCAGCAGTTCTCAACCAGTGTGTCGCCACACTTCCCGGTCCTCCGCTGACCCAGCTGCTCCTCCCTACCCAAGCGAAATAGGTCCTTAGCCCGGGCGGAACTTGGCAGGACAGCTGGAGTCAGCGGCACCGGCATGCTCTCTCCTCCTCCCCCCCCCCCCCCGCGGCCCGGAAGAGGAACTGGTGAGTAGCAGGTGCGTGCGCGGGAAGAAGAGACCATGCTAGTGCGCTCGGCATCAGCCCGAAGGAAAGAAGAGAGGCGCGGCTCGGAGAAAAACAAGGAACATAGTCAACCCCCGCGGCCGATGGGACTCCTTTCTCTACGAAGGAGGAGGCTGCTGCTGCCACTAGTTCGGAGGAGGGGGGGGGGTGAGTGAATGAGCAAGCATGCATATGTGTTTGAGAACCTGTGTGTGAGAACATGTATGTTAATTGAGGCCTGTATATGTGAAAGTGTGTGTGAGCATGAATGTAAGTTTGTGATTGAAAACCTGTTTGTGTGAAAAAGTATGTGTGGGATTGAGATCCTTTGTGTATGAGAGATCATGTGTATGTATTTAAGAGCCTGTGTATAAATGAGAGAGCATGTATGTCTGTGTGATTGAGAACTGGTTTAGGTGAGGGAGCATGTGAGTATGTGAATGAGAGTCTGTGTGTGAGAGAAAAAGACAGCATGTATGTGTGTGATTGAAAGCCTGTGTGTGAAAGCCTGAAAAGATAGACAGCATATGTGTAATTAAGAGCCTATATAAGAGAGGGAGAAAAGGCATGTGTGTATAGGTGTGTGACAGAGCGCTAGAATGTGACTGAGAGAGGAGAAAGTTGCAAGCAAACCATCTCTCCTCCTGCTAATTCAAAACAATCTCAGGGCAACTGGATATCAAACGTTCCCAGGTATGCAGAGCAAAGCATTTTTTATCTTTATTTTTCATTACTGGGTGTTTGTGTCTGCTATTTTGAAATATTTTATGGTATCTAGACATTTTTGATATGAGTTTGTAATTATTGGATATTTCATTCACCGGCTATTTTGAAATCTGTTCTGTTCTTTTTATTATGATTTTACTGCTACTGATTTTATATTTCTTGATTTGTTTTATAAGGATGGGTGATGTTTCTTTTTTCCTTTATTACACTGCATACAGTGTAATAAAGAGAGCATACAGAGACTCTGGCTTGTTGCGGTTTCCAGTTCAGTTTTTGTCTGCATTCTTCTAGTTATGTGTTTTGGTCTCTTTATTCTTTGTTAGGTGAGGGTCAGCACATGTGATTCAGGTGAGGTTTTCTGCTGGCGTGTAGTTTCTGTGTAGGGCTCTATAGCAGCCTGGCTTGGTCCGTTTTCCTATTAGGAGGTGTATTGGTGTCTTAAGGCCTGGTGTAATATTTTCAGTGTTGCCTTTTCTCAGGTAAGGTGGTTACTGTTTAAGTGCTGTTTTTGTGGGCTGTTTACTATTTATGCAATTTCTGTTAAGACAGAATATGTATCTGTCCCTTGTGTCATTCTTAACAATAATAATAATAATACTGGGCCTTTATTTTTTTATTTCTGCCGTGAATTGTAATGAGCAGTGTGTCACACATGTGAGCGTGGTCTGTCAGGCGTGTCACGATGGGAAAAAGGTTGAGAACCACTGACTTAGAAAATACCGTTGCTAGTAATAGCAGTGGCTAACATGGAATAGACTTAGTTTTTGGGTACTTGCCAGGTTCTTATGGCCTGGATTGGCCACTGTTGGAAAACAGGATGCTGGGCTTGATGCACCCTTGGTCTGATCCAGGATGGCAATTTCTTATGTTCTCTGTGTATCCAGAACACTGCCCAGTCCTTCCTCGCTCTCTGGCTTTGAGAGTTAATGGCGTGGCGTCCGTTTTTTCCGCTGAAGGCCTTGTTGGTTACCATCGAGCAGTTGCCACTTGGCGTTTCCTTGCCAAATGACTCCCCTAGGAAGCCAGACTCGTGAAACAGGCTGCGGGTGACCGCGGAGGGCTGCCTTCTAACAGTTTGCCTTTGCGCCATGCGAGCTCGGCCCTCCCTTTCCTGCAGGATCGCAGGCGCAAACCAAACGTGCAGTTGCTAAAGCCCTAGGTCCAGTTGGTGGTTTTTTTTTGTAGTCCTGAATTTCTTTTGTTCAGCGCTTGGTCTCGTTTTTGGAGTGTGCACCTTGTTATAGAGGACTATGAGTGTTAAGTCTGGAGAAGACGAGACTTGCGCAGAGTTACCAGCGACTGGAATGGGAGTCGTCAGGTCCTGCACCTCCATTCTCTAATCTCTGATTCGTGTGACAGGGTCTTGCACTTAGAAGCTGAAACGCGGGGCTGTTCTGGGATTCCCACTCTTACTTTTTCATGATTTAACTTACACATCAATGAGAGAAACTTAATACCAAAAAATCCAGATCAAGTCAAATATATCAACAAAACATGTAAAAACTTAAAATAGAGTAATTGGGCAGTGCCCCTTCCCCAGTAAATAAATTTGACTGGCAGCCAGTAACTCGTACAGAGAATTAAATTCAGTCATTGCCGCTCAGAGGGAAGGACAGGCCAGGAACCCTAAAAATCCAGCCAGATGTTCTAAGATGCAGAATTCAAAACTGAACTCTTTTTGTTGGCCTTCCAGACAAGTTCACTTTGGTTCTCTGAATCTGCAGCCGTGTTTCTTCCAGGCATTTCGCCCCTGGACGGCAGTCCTTGCACTGGCTCCCGATTTATCTATCTAGGATTCGTATTTTGTAGGAAGCGGGAGGATGAAGAAGCTGCAGTGGTCGTCCGTTAATATAAATGACACACTAGAGACTGAGGAACTCCACGCTCACAGTTTTAGGACAAGCCATACATTGACCCAATCTAATCTAATCTTCAGCTTCTTTGTGCAGAACTGTGAGCCTGCTACAAGAAAATCAAATAAGCACTGTAATACAATAGAGATCATTATCAGATGCAGAACGAGTCTTTGGGTCAACATGGAGTGCCGAGAGAGGACTTTCATTCTCTTCCCCCCGAATATGAATGGCTTATGAGGCTCCTAAAATCTCACTTTCTTGGTGAACACTCTTGCAACACACGGTGGGAGAGGAAGTGGCACACATGACACACACTCTCTCTCTTTTTGCTTAAACAAAAAAAAATAGAAAAGGAAACCTAAACGAATTTGCCAACAGCCGGTCTTCTGTGTGGGCAGCTGGTCACCCAGCCAGATGTGACTTCCTGAAGATGATGGATGGATTGAGGCATGACGAGGAGGAGGAAGATTTTTCCTTGTAGCACGTGCAAGGCAGGAGTGGTGGAAGAGCTCATGTTGCAGATGGGGTACCCAAAAGGAAAGCTTCCGTCCCTCGCAGAGAGCTGGCTAATTCCTGGGAAGCTTTTCCTGCTCCTTCTTCCTCCCCCTTCTGAGAATTGAGGCCAGGTGCTCCTGTGCTGTCTGTCATCAGCAGGCCAGCGCTCCACATCTGGAGCTGGCGGGGGTCAGCCCAGGCTGCTGATGAATGACCTCTGGGCCTGGCTGCACTGAAGGTTGGGATTAGACTGGAGAGACTGGTGCCATCCATCTTGCCGGATCGGTGCAATTAAACATTCAGAAGTGGGACCTTGGTGAGCAGGAGGAGCCGCTTGTGAACAGGAAATGTGTATGTGGGGAGGGGGCAGATTGCAAGATTCCCTGGTCCAGCAGCCGCTGAACTTTGTGATCAGATAAGGAGGTGGGTGAGAGAGGGGAAAAGTCTCTTGCCTCTGTGTGTTTTGTTTTTTCTCCCCTTCCCCAGCACTGCATTTGAGAGAAGGAGGATCTGCTTTTTTTGCTTCAGCTGTCGTGAGGCAGCCATGGCCGAGCTCTGCTGCATCACCACCAGTTATCTGCACTTTACACAAGGGGGTTTGTAAAAGAAACATTTGTTGGGTCTCTTTTTTTTGTTTTTTTTCCTGCTTCCCTAACAGTAAGCGGGTTCAGAACCAGAACTGGAGGAAAGATGCAGGTTCCGGAGGCTCCGGCTGGGTTTGGCACTAGCACGTTTGCCGGGGATGCGGCGTTGGGTGCTGGAGGCGCGCTCCTTAAAGATAAGGGGATTTCTCATCCCGTCTCCTAAGAATATCGCCCTCCCCGGCACTCTGTGCTGCGGTGCTGACCCTGCTGTCCCCGTTTTTTATCTGATTTTTCAGGAGGTTAACCACTCACTGCTCAGGATACAGGGGGCAGCAGAGACGCTGGAGGCATGGCTGAGTCCGAGAACTTTCATAGCATAAAGCTGCCAAGATGGCTATTTACTCTTTCAGATAATAGAAAGACTAGGGGGCACTCCATGAAGTTAGCATGGGGCACATTTAAAACTAATCAGAGAGTTCTTTTTCACTCAACGCACAATTAAACTCTGGAATTGGTTGCCAGAGGAGGTGGTTAGTGCAGTTAGTGTAGCTGGGTTTAAAAAGGGATTGGATAAGTTCCTGGAGGAGAAGTCCATTACCTGCTATTAATTAAGTTGACTTAGAAAATAGCCACTGCTATTACTAGCAACGGTAACATGGAATAGACTTAGTTTTTGGGTACTTGCCAGGTTTCTTATGGCCTGGATTGGCCACTGTTGGAAACAGGATGCTGGGCTTGATGGACCCTTGGTCTGACCCAGTATGGCATGTTCTTACTGTCAGATTGCTACTCTAACTGATCCTGCAGTATTTGTCCTCGGGGTTTCTCAGGGCACTACTAGTAGCACAGATGTTTGACAGCACAGCGGCACCATAATTGCCTTCTAGATCTATAATGGTAGGAGGTGTTATAGTGTATGAGGACACGCCTGCTGTGTTAAAACCTTGTTCAGTCCCTGCTTCCTTTGACCTGGTGTATGAAGGATCTCCTTACACTGTTCTCTGTTTCCATTCAACAAAATACTTGAAGCTAAAAGCTTCCTCCTTGTACATTTGATACCTTTTTGAGGAGTTTGAATGTCTTGTCACGTTTCCTCATCTCTTTTTCTCTCCTCTCTGGTAAACATTAGCTCCTTTTGGTGAAGGCTGTGTTGCATTTTGGTGGCCCTTCTCCTGACCTGTCTGGATCCTTTTTGTGGATCCGTCCAGATCAGGTCTTGCTAACAACTTTACTCCTGGGGGAACCCTGCAGTTGTCCAGAATTCACCACGGGACAAAGGGAGAAGCATTGGTGTCCACGTCCGAGCAGAAGACTCAAGGAGGCTGTGGCTGTGGTTGCTGGCCTGATGAGAGGCTGCAGTGGTGGGGGCTCTGCCTCCATGGCTGATGGAGAAGGGACGGGTGGGGGTGAAGCCTATGAGATGGTTGGAGAGGGGTAGGCAAGAGAGGGAGAGAGCTGAGAAGGAGGGAGGGGGGGAGGTCGAGCCTGGTGAAGGGAGTGACAGGCGAGAAAGCTTTGAGGGTCTTGCTTTGGAGAGGGGAGAGCGAGAGAACTGCTGGGGGGGGGGGGAGAGCTGAGGGGTGATAAGTAATCTGGGAAAATCCAGCAAAATATCTTTAAACAATTTTTCATCTTTGACGAATGTTTGGTTTTTCTGTATTGCATTAAAATTTTATTTAAAAACTGATTTATATCATGGTGTTTAACAAAACAAACTCTGCAGATTTTTTTTTTTTTTGTACAGAATTCCCCTAGGGTTACAAATTTATAGAGACCCCTTGATTGCCTCCCTTTCTCTGCTGCTTTAATAGCTCAGTTAGTACCCCTCTGGCCATGGCCTTGTTGCCAGATTGAGATCATCCGATCTGATCACCACTCCCCCCGTTGGATTTCCGCACTCGTTTTTTACATTTTTTTTTTTTTTGCACTGTCTTGGATGACGGTCCCTTGAGCTCTCTTAACTCACACCTTTACCTTTTCTGCTTTTATCTGCGTGCTGTGGGGCCCTGCGTCTTCGCCACTGGATGATTGTGGGGAATGGGTGGCGAGACTGTCGGGGCCCGTGTTGGAGGTGAGCGCTCGTTCGCTCTCCCTATTTTTTTTTGGCTAGGGTTGTACGTCATGGAGAAATCTGAAGGTCTGGCATCTCGACAGCTTGACCTTCTCTTCTAATTGATGGAGCTTTTGATTTAGGCTGATAAAAATGTCCACCCCCTTACAAAACGGCCAAAGGCTTATAGGATAAGCAGTGGAAAAACACCACTTTCCCTAGTATTCTCTCATCCCCCTCCTGTGGCTTTTACGGCTTTTCGTTGCGGACAACTCCTCATCTGCATCAATATGTATATCTGAGTTGAAAACACTAAAACCCCATTTTTGTACCCTCGAGGAAGCCCCTAATTAGCTGCAAATTTTACCTAAAGTTGTCATTTATAACCACCTTTAAAGTAGAAGTCCTATTTATGCAGACATTTGAGTTTTTCACCTGGCTGGTGACATCCAAGGTCCTGGATGTGGAATTGGAACTCTCATCCCATACGTTCTTCTGACGGGCAGAGCTCGCTTTATTTTAATTTATTTTTTCTCCATTGAATGATTTGGCATGCGGTTTCCTGACTTCCCTGCCCCAGAAACACACAGAACTGGGCCTCTGAGTGCGCTTTCTCCTGGTATTTCCGTCTTCGCTCAGCACTGCTGTTTTTTATGTAACAGGTGCTTGGCCGTGCAATCCAAGAACAGCAGTCGGGACTGCTCCGATGAAATCAACAGCTTGAACTGCCTCCCTTCCCTGCCCCGCAGAAATGCCTCCAGGGGCTCCCTGACCCTGTACTGGCAGAAGGCTCATCTTTCGTGCCTCCGCGAGCAGTTGGCGAGAGCGCTGACGCAGTCACAGTACAGCAGTGAAGGCACAGGCTGTCTTGGGGTGCACACGCCTAGGGCAGAGGAGTTTTACAGGCGTAACAGCTTGCGTAAACTTTTTAAAAAATGTTTTCCTTTGGAATAAAGATTACTGCATCCATGAGTAAACTCTTCAGGGCCCAGTCTGATATTCTGCAAACTTTTTTTTTTTTTTTTTACAGTGGATCTTGCTTGTACCAAGGGCTGTGGGGAGGGTTCCCGCCGGGAGAGCTGCGTGCTGTCTAATAAAAAGAAAAGGGGGTGGGGGGTGGGAGGGGGTTAGAAGAAAACTAAACTTAAAAAAAAAAAAAAAATAGACAAGCAGAATAGCCCGGAAAAGACTGCCCCTCCCCCTCCAAAAGTGCCCTGCAGCACTCATCCGGGGTCCATGGCTGAAAAGGGAGCCCGGTGGGGCCTGAGCAGGAAGAGGGGGAGCTCGCCGGCGCTGATGGCAGGGAAGGGAGGGCTCTGTTCCTGCCAGAGAGGGGGGGAGAAGGCGGTTTCAGTGAGCCTCCTTCCGGCTGGCCCTAATCTTAGTGTTATTTATTTATTTTAAATTTGAGATTTGCTGATGGGGGGTGGCCGCAGGCCTGAAGAAAATCCACCCTGGGGCTGCCCTCCCACCCTGGGGCTGCTGTGCTATGTTCAGTGGATGGGGGGGAGAGGGCAGCTTGCCCTTCGGGTGCCGGTGCTGTACCCTCTTGCGCCGCTGCCCGTTCCCTTGCCCTCCAGGACACCACTTCTTCCATAGGAAGAAAACCTCTCCCTGCCGGCGAGACGAGCTGCCCGTCGTGGAGAGCACGGGGCAGCAGCCTGGCAGGACGTTGGGGCAAAACCAGCGCACAAACCCTTCCTGGCCAAATACTGCAGACACAGGCAGCCTCCTCGCCTTGGGGTTTTTCTTCTTTTTTTTTCCTGCGTGTTGACACCAAACATCTTTTTAAACTCTTTGCTTAGACCCTAAACACGGAGCACTTCTCCCTGTAGCTTAGGTAAGAGCGGACCTTCCGTTTTCTTCTCCTCCCGGTAACGCAGACTGCTCGGGGCGCCCTCTCTCTCTTCGGTGGGGGACTGTTGCCCTCCAGTGAGATGATGGCCAAATCTGCATGTAATTTGCTAATTATTATTATAGCTGCCAGCTTCTTTCCAAAAGCAGAGTATGCCGCGTGCAAGGTCCTCTTTCTCTGGCAAGCTAAGATGGATGCCGGACTCTTGTAAGACACATCCAGGCTTTCTCTGGTTCATTCAAGCCCCTTTCAGAGAGGATGGGGTCCCTGAGGCAAAGGAACTAAATCTCTGCAGTTTCTTAAAACCCAACAACTCAGGGTTTGTACTTTCACCCGCGTTCACGGCCCGCGTCTTTCTTTGCTGCGAGACTTCAGGCATGGTCTCTTCCTCGGGACGGCGGAGAGATGCAGAGCTTGTAACCGGGGTCCGCTCCTCTTTCTCGCTTCCAGATGTGGGCGCCTCTAATCTGAGAGAGATTCTCGGATTTTGGAAGTCCAAACCCTAGCACTCCAGGCTTTTATTTAAAAGAAGGGGAGACCTGTTCGGCCAACGCTGCCTGCGCATGGCTGTTCTGAGAAGCTCGTAGGCCTGGCGCCTTCGTCACCTGCCCAGTGTTTGGTTTTTTTCCCTGCTCTCCCCTCTGCGGCGCTGCTCTGATTTGTCACCGAAATGTGTGGCATCAATGAACAGGGGCAGTGGTTGTCCCACAGAGGCTCTGCAGCTGCCTCCTGCTACTCTTCAGGGCTGGTTTTCTCTTCCTCTACAGTTGTGTGCAAAGGTTGCAGGCACCATGGCCAAATTTAGGTTTCCATGAATCTCCTAGCGAACAGAGGCTGCCTCAGTAAACACCACAATATACTAAACTTAGTCCTCGGCTAGAGAAATCAAATACTAAATACGTGAAGATTCCTCTAAAACACATTTTCAGCTCTTCATAAACTTGCTGTATACTAAGGACCATCCTATACAGAATGTGGCTAGACTACAAACTCTGAAGAAGCCTCGCATGGTAGAATCATAGGTCCTATGTGAAGTTTGGAAAGGTTTTAATTGCAACTGAAAAATCCTGCGTCATATTGCACAATATCAAACTGTACTTGCAAGTCGCCACAAATCCCCGACCCGGTTCAGGGTTTCCAAATGTCCAGTATGTCTGTTCGGGTTCGCATTAGTTGTTCCATTCGTTTCGGTGGTGGACGGAAGGTAGGCAGGTAAAACTGATGGTTTGTGCGCACGTAGATGGCTGCCTAGGTACGCGCGTGCCAGCAGTTTTGTGCGTCAACTACATTGCGAATGGAAGGCCATCTTCAACAGCATCTTAAACAAATAAATGCAGTGGATTAAAGCGACTGAATGCAGATCTGATAATAAGCTGCCATATATCTTCCCTTTTGGTTGTCGCACTGAGTTTCTCCGTTGCAGCATAAACTCCCAAAGGACTCGCTGGGTACGTGAACATTGCACGTGCATTAGCTCTCTCTTTAAAAGGGAATACCATGCGAATCCCATATTGAATCCATGCAGGATGACTGACTTTAAGTTTTGATTGCATGTGAGGTGTGATTTTACGCAGCTCGTTTGGACTGTTGACTTTTAATGACTGTTTTATTCTAATCCGCTTGGTTTGATACCGTGGCATGTAACCTTTTTAAAATGGAGGCCTTGGAGCCCGTACCAGCACAGACAGTTTGGCCTTGGTGGTGCCCTCTCAGCTGAAGATCTCGTACCAGTTTTCTGCTGGACCCTGGGTGAGATTGGGAGCTCGGTTGTGCTGCATATATTTGATGGTTTTCACCAGTTTAATGTAATTCCTAAGGCCGACGACCTGTGAGTTAGGGTTTGTTTCGTACAGTCAGTTCTTCACAGCTGGTTGATCTCCTCTTCTTTTCCCTTGGCTTGTCCTCCTTATGTAAAACTCTTCATGGTCTGTAACGTACTGGTCCCATCTTGAGAGGGAGGGGCTGCTTTCTTGTTTAATCCCCTTTTCAATAAGGACGTGTGCGCAGAGATGGTTCTCAGGGCCTTCTGGTTCTGAGTGTCAAGTAGGCATGTTGCAGCTGGAAGGGACGGGGAAAGTGCCCCCTCCTGAGACCAGGAACATCTGTAGATAAGCCTGGTGTTGGCCAGCAGGACGCCAGCAGCTGTGAGGGCGGGCCGGACTGCAAGCTACGGGGGTCCCCCTGGCAGGAGGCAGCAACTCCTGTGGGCGAGACGCCGCTCGGTATCCGAGTTTGATCTGATGGGTACGACCTCGCTTTGCTTGGGGACGATACAGGAGGCCGTTTTATTCTGTAGGTGGTTGGAACCCACCTGGGGAGCGGTGGAAGTTCCTGAACATCCCCTGTAAGACTCCTCGGGTCACTGCAGCCGCAGGACTAAATTTCTTCCGTGTGCTGAAGAAATGCTATTATAGTAAGAACTCGCGTGTGCTGCTTAATTATTCTTTGTTGCAACCTTCCGAAGCCAAACAAATCTCGAGTAATAGGAATGTACAAGGAGTGAATTCTGACATCTTAGGCTGGGGCACTGGTTTAAAGTGCCTCTCATCGGGAGGGGATGTCAGAACAGGCTTTTTTTTTTTTCTCATCAGTGAAGTTCAGAAGTGGCTTCCCAAAGGTTTTACCCCATCCTCTCTCTTTTTTTATATCAGCTTATTTTGTTTGTTACAGGACCACACGTCAGGAGCGCTTTACCTGCTTCCGTAAACTTCACTGGTGCAATATCCTGAACTAATTTGCTGCCGCTGTGGACGGTGTCTGTTTCCCCCCCCCCCCCCCCCCCACTAGTTAACCAATTTCAGGAAACCTCTTGTATCTTGTGTCCCAATATTTTTAGGGCTGCAGTCCAACAGAAACTCTTATCTTGGCTGCGTTCCCTGAACGTACGCTGCGGTGTCAGTCGGGGTGGTCACATTTTAGGGAAAAGCTGTCTGCCGAAACCCCATGTCCTTTCGGCCATATAACAACACATGTGGGGGCAGCTGCGATGAACCGAACCTGCTCTGGATGGGAAGGCGCATCGCCATCAACTGCAGGCGCTGTTTTTCCAGGGCTGGCGTGGGCGACCGGGCCCCCCAGTCTACTGATGGCCAGCGCCCTCGAATGTGAGGCAGCTGAGAACAGCCGCACTCTTACTTGCTTCAGCCCCTCCCCTTGTGACTGCTGGAAAACTAAGAGTAATTTTTTCCCCCCCCTCCTGTTTTCAGCGGGCTGGAGCAGAAATGGCCACAACCTGTGATCATAGGACCCCGCGTGAGGGCAAAAGAGGGAGACGCCCCAGAACACAAGTCAGGGAAAGATGAGACATGGGAGGAAGGGAAAAGCATGCTAGGGGGTGAGCGTTGAATCAGGGATATTGGGGGAGGGGGGGAATGCATGAAACAGGATAACTGGGTGGGGTTGAGGGAATTGGACTGAAGGGGATGAAAGAATGTGACATGAAACGTTTCGGGGAGGTGAGAATCCCATGTGAGGGTGAGAGAGGGGAGATGAATGGGGGGGGTGGGGGGTGGTTCGGATTTAGGGCACAGAGCAGGGGTAGGCAGGTTCTGGTCTTCAGGAGATCCACATGAATATGCTTAAGATGAGAGGCTTGCCGGCACTGCCTCCATGGTATGCAAATATCTCATGCATATTCATTGTGGATCAGCAGACCGGTTGGTGGCCATCCAGGACTGCACTTGCCCACCCCTGGGGTAGAGTGAAGTGATGGCGAGGAAAGGGAGAAGAAACGAAGGGAAGCTTTTGATGAAAGGGAAAGATGCTGAGAGAAGAAAAGTAAAATGGAAAGGAGAACCTGGAGAGGAGTTAGAGGATGCGGTGGGGGGGAAGGAAATGCGTGTCAGACTGGAATACGTAGTGCAGTGATCCTAGAATAAATGGGATTGTCCGTATGCTTTGATGGCTCTGTGTATTAATGTATCCTGCAAAAATGTTGTAGCTGAGCTGATCACATAGATCCCTCCTTCAGATGTGAATAGGGTCTCTGAGGAAAGCAGAGCTCATGTACAGTATTTCTAGATCCTGTCTGTGCCGATCAGAATTCCCCGACTGAAACTAAGAATTCGGTTTAAGTTGTTGTTGTATGTGCGATGTATTTCTTGTTACAGGGAGAGAGGTGGGTGGAGGGTTAAGTGAATTTTGTGAAAGCTAGCAGTGCCCCAGCTGGTGAGAGCTCCTTGGTAAGAACTTGGCGCACGCGGGCACGGATCCTACCATGCAGCCCATCTGAGCTTCCCTTGTATTGACTCTTCCTCTCGGCTTGCTGCTGACTGGATTGACTTTTTAAAAAATGTAATTATAAAATACTGACGGTATGCAATCCGCTTTGACGTGCCTGAAAAGCAGAATATGCACCAAATCAATTGTCCAAAAAACTTGGCAGGGGAGACTGTGTATGGGCTTGTACTTCAGTCAATCACCTCAGACCCCTTCCACTGAAAATAAATGCAATCTGGCCCCGCACCTCTAGGTCACTTTTTGCCGACTGAGGGAGGGCAGTTGTTGGTCACTTAAGGAAACATTGCCTTCTCCATGTAACCCGGTTGAGAACTGTCATTCAGTATCTTGCACGGAGGTCGGTGAGGAGAGAGAGGGGCTCAGGCTCCAGGTTCTACGGAGGTCCCCGCTCTCTGCTCCCATACAGTATCTTGCACGGAGGTCGGATGAGGAGAGAGAGGGGCTCTGGCTCCAGGTTTCCTACGGAAGTCGCGCTCCTCTGCTCCCATACAGATCTCCTCTCTCCCTCTCCCGGTGAGAGCTGTCATTCGGTATCTTGCACGGAGGTCGGTGAGGAGAGAGAGGGGCTCTGGCTCCAGGTTCTACGGAAGGTCCCGCTCTCTGCTCCCATACAGTATCTTGCACGGAGGTCGGTGAGGAGAGAGAGGGGCTCTGGCTCCAGGTTCTACGGAAGTCCGCTCTCTGCTCCCATACAGTATCGTGCACGGAGGTCGGTGAGGAGAGATAGGGGCTCTGGCTCCAGGTTCTACGGAAGTCCTTGTCTCTCTGCTCCCATACAGTATCTTGCAACGGAGGTCGGTGAGGAGAGAGAGGGGGCTCTGGCTCCAGGTTCTAACGGAGTCCTGCTCTCTGCTCCCATACAGTATCTTGCACGGAGGTCGGTGAGGAGAGAGAGGGGCTCTGGCTCCAGGTTCTACGGAAGTCCTGCTCTCTGCTCCCATACAGTATCTTGCATGGAGGGTCGGTGAGGAGAGAGAGGGGCTCTGGCTCCAGGTTCTACGGAAGTCCTGCTCTCTGCTCCCATACAGTATCTTGCATGGAGGGTCGGTGAGGAGAGAGAGAGAGAGGGGGCTCTGGCTCAGGTTCTACGGATGTCCCGCTCTCTGCTCCCATACAGTATCTTGCATGGAGGTCGGTGAGGAGAGAGAGAGAGGAGGGGCTCTGGCTCCAGGTTCTACGGATGTCCCGCTCTCTGCTCCCATACAGTATCTTGCACGGAGGTCGGTGAGGAGAGAGAGGGGCTCAGGCTCCAGGTTCTACGGAAGTCCTGCTCTCTTGCTCCCAGTACAGTATCTTGCACGGAGGTCGGTGAGGAGAGAGAGGGGCTCTGGCTCCAGGTTCTACGGAAGTCCTGCTCTCTGCTCCCATACAGTATCTTGCACGGAGGTCGGTGAGGAGAGAGAGGGGCTCTGGCTCCAGGTTCTACGGAAGTCCCGCTCTCTGCTCCCATACAGTATCTTGCACGGAGGTCGGTGAGGAGAGAGAGGGCTCTGGCTCCAGGTTCTACGGAAGTCCTGCTCTCTGCTCCCATACAGTATCTTGCATGGAGGTCGGTGAGGAGAGAGAGGGGCTCTGGCTCCAGGTTCTACGGAAGTCGCTCTCTGCTCATGCTCCCATACAGTATCTTGCATGGAGGTCGGTGAGGAGAGAGAGAGAGAGAGGGGCTCTGGCTCCAGGTTCTACGGAAGTCCTGCTCTCTGCTCCCATACAGTATCTTGCATGGAGGTCGGTGAGGAGAGAGAGAGAGAGGGGCTCTGGCTCCAGGTTCTACGGATGTCCCGCTCTCTGCTCCCATACAGTATCTTGCACGGAGGTCGGTGAGGAGAGAGAGGGGCTCTGGCTCCAGGTTCTACGGAAGTCCTGCTCTCTGCTCCCATACAGTATCTTGCACGGAGGTCGGTGAGGAGAGAGAGGGGCTCTGGCTCCAGGTTCTACGGAAGTCCTGCTCTCTGCTCCCATACAGTATCTTGCATGGAGGTCGGTGAGGAGGAGAGAGAGAGAGAGGGGCTCTGGCTCCAGGTTCTACGGATGTCCCGCTCTCTGCTCCCATACAGTATCTTGCATGGAGGTCGGTGAGGAGAGAGAGAGAGGGGCTCTGGCTCCAGGTTCTACGGATGTCCCGCTCTCTGCTCCCATACAGTATCTTGCACGGAGGTCGGTGAGGAGAGAGAGGGGCTCAGGCTCCAGGTTCTACGGAAGTCCCGCTCTCTGCTCCCATACAGTATCTTGCCGGAGGTCGGTGAGGAGAGAGAGGGGCTCTGGCTCCAGGTTCTACGGAAGTCCTGCTCTCTGCTCCCATACAGTATCTTGCATGGAGGTCGGTGAGGAGAGAGAGAGAGAGAGGGGCTCCTGGCTCCAGGTTCTACGGATTGTCCCGCTCTCTGCTCCCATACAGTATCTTGCACGGAGGTCGGTGAGGAGAGAGAGGGGCTCTGGCTCCAGGTTCTACGGAAGTCCCGCTCTCTGCTCCCATACAGATCTCCCTCTCCCTTTTCAGATTCGCCTGCAGGAACATTTTGTTTTTAAATAAAAATCGGATCTACGCATGCTTCCCCCATCCTGTGCCCGGGAACGCCTCCCCCCTCGATCCGGCTAAAATTGTTGGGTGCTTTCTAGCAAGCGGAGGAGGGTAACGTTCAAAAACGGGCCACTTCACCCAGGTAAAGGAGATTTGACATCTAGAAAGCAATTTTCAAAGTTTGGAACCCCCCGCGTCGTCCTTGGGAATAAAAAAAAAAAAAAAATAAAAATTTGTGCGTTTAAAAAGGTTCACATTTATCACTTTGAGAGAATTCCTCTCGTTTTTGTTACATGTGGTTAATCTTTAAACGGTTTTATGTATAACTCCTATTGCTGAGAAGCAAATGTAACCTTCGACAAAAACAAAGGCCGAGAAGTGATCGCCAAACCAATAGGGTCAGACGCTGAAGTGCTCCGTCTGGTCCTGAGAGCGCGGACAGTAAGAGGAAGCCCGAGTTTACCCCCGCCGTAGATACGTTCTCTAGTTGAATGCCCTGCCGCCGCTGCACCTGCCTGGGGAACTCCTCTCCGTTCCCCAGGAGGCTCCCGGGGATGTGCACACGTATGTTTTAAGTGTCTCTCCCCCGCACTCTGAGAGTTCAAGGCGGCTTACAATAAATTACAAATTTATACATAATAAAAATTGCACATCCTCTGTACAGGCAAAAAGGGGCTCTGAGGGGTATTACATGAAGGCTGTGGAAAGAGGGTGGTTTTGTTTTTTTTAAGTCCTTTTCAGAATCCACTGGAGGTGATACCGGGTAAAACATCTGGGATGGCATTCCAGAGGTGGGGGCCAGTCACGGAGAAGGCGTGGTGACTGGTGATGTCTAGGCTTGTAAGATTTGGACCAGAGAATCGTTAGGAGACGTTTATTGGCTGATCGAAGTTGGCCTATAAAGGCATAAAGACGGAGTTTAGCCCAGATCGAGATTCTCTTTGCAGTAATTGTGGATCAACATAATTACTCCGTATTGTATTCTGAACACAACTGGAAGCCAATGGGTGATATGTGGGTCGTGAGCCAGTTAACCGAGCTGCTGCAGGTTCGTAATTGATATGCCGGTAAGCCAAGGTGTAGGGAATTATAGTAATCAATGTTATGGAAGATCAAGGACAGCAAAACTAACCGAAATCTTGGAATTCAAGTACTGGCTTCAGCCGTTTTTTTTAGCAGGTGCAGTTTGTAAAAGGAATTGTTCACTGTGGTGTTGCATGGAAAGATTGCTCCCCAGATGCTAACAAATGTTATCGGGTAGAGATGTCCATGTTTGTTTCAACTGAATGGCATGTTTTGGGAATAAATAGACCTTCATTTAATAGCTTTTATATTCAGCTTATTAGATACTCCATTCTTAAGTGGATAACCAGTATATGTACAATAATAAACAGCACTATACACATCAGGGAAAACAAACCAAAGCAATGCAGTCAGAAACAATGAAACATTTTTCATTTGGTGTTCGTTCGTGGAAGATTTTGCGCACAGTTTGTAGTTTTATGCACAAAAAGCGCTTTGCATTAACAAATCAGACATTGTCTGTCTGCACGGCTTCTGATGCATGTGAGAATGTGCTTTTCGTATGCGAAAACAAAACACGAAAGAAACCTAAACAAAACACCCAAAATCTTTGGCCTGCATGACCCCCATTTACTGGGCATACCCTTGTGGAAACTGAGCCCTATTCAGCCTGGCTGCCTAGATGGAACCGGCGCTGAATCCTACAGCCTCCAATCTCCAGCCAAACAGGAAGGAGCAAGCTTTCAAAAAGCCCTTGTTTTCCTATTTTGCTAAGAAAGGTGATGTTTACTAAGAGAGAGGTAATGGAAGCCTTTATCAGAACAAGTGAATTCTTCAAGGATGACCTGTAACTTATTAACCAGAAGTGTATTATATCCAGTTGAAGTAATTAATGATTCAGGCTTTATCAAATTAATGATACTGGGACCTGCTGGAGGTGCTGCTGACTTTGCTGCTTTCCTCCTTCCTTTCTCAGGGGTCTCTGGCATGAAGCCTGGATTCTGCCAGCATCCAGAGGATGGTGGGTTATGACCTGAAGCTGGTTGGTTATGCTTTTTTAAAGGAAACTCTTGTTTTGGAAGCCCATATGGATTGCTTTAGAGGCATTTTCTGAACATGTTTGGACCTTGAATAATTGTGTGCTGTGTCTGGTTTCCGCATCTCAATAAAAATATAGTTGCACTGGAAGAAAAGCGCAGAGAAGGGCGACCAAAATAAGAGGCATGGAACGGCTCCCCTAAAGAGGTTAGGGCTGCCCAGTTTGGAGAAGAGACTGTTATTTACTCTCTCAGATAAAAGGACTAGGGGGGCACTCCCTGAAGTTAGCACGTAGCTCATTTAAAACAAATCGAAGAGAATTATTTTTCACTCAGTGCATAATTAAGCTCTGGAATTCATTGTCAGAGGATGTGGTTATAGCAGTTAGTGTAAATGGGCTTAAAAAAAGATTTGGATAAGTTCCTAGAGCAGAAGTCCATAAACTGCTATTAATCAATAAGGATTAGTAGCTTGGGATCTATTCATTTAATGTTTGGTTACTTGCCAGATACTTGTGACTTGGTTGGCCCTGTTGGACACGGGATACTAGACTTGATGGACTCTTGGGCTGAGCCAATATGACACATCTTTATGTTCTTATGACCATGTATGTGTTCTGCATCTTCACATGCCATACGCTATCTTATCTCTGATTGGCCACCCACAGGCACAGTAGGCGCAAATACGCATGGCCACTCTTGTACTCACCCATTTTTGTAAGCAATATTCAAAGGGAAAATACCTGAATAAGCAAAAGGCGCATACGATGTCTTGCAACACTGAGCACTATTCAGACCTGCTGCCTAATTCGTAGGAGGTGAGAAGGCTTGCCATGATCTGGGGTAGGGGGCAAGAACCTTGCAGACAGAAAACAGGCATGGCTCCGGGAAGATTGGGGGGTTGAAGAGGATGCTGATCCCTGGAAATGAGGAACTGGGGCAAGGAGGGTAAAACCCCAAGCTCTCCTCCTTGGGATCTGTATTTCTTGTGTGGTGGTAGGTAAACCAACCTGAGGGTCAAAGGAGAGAGAGATTGTGGTTGCCATGTTTGTGCACTTGATTACGTAGCAGTAAGGGTCAAAAGTTGTAGGTGAGGTGTTTTTTTAAGGGACTAACTCTTGACTAACTTTCAAGGGCTAAGCTTTCTTTATCAGGTCAGTTGAGAGGAGAACACAAAATGGATCTTTCATTTGGATCCCTCTGCACTGAACGCATCTCATCTTGTAGCAGGGTCATCCCACGGATCCAGGGAATGCTTGGACGCGTAGTCCCGGTCTTCGGCTTGTTGAGAAATCCTTTGGAAACTCGAGATCTGGATACCGTGAACCTAAAGGTTGAGATCACCTTGTCCTGAATAGGCCCAGGCTCAAGCACAGAAGGCACTGAGGCGAGACCGTTCCTGACGCGGCTGAAAACTTGTTAACAGGTTCCTTTGCCCCCAGATCTTGTAACTGCCCGGTCCTCTCTCTCTCCTTGCATGTGTGCCAGGATCCTCTGTGCTGTTTTTTCTTACTGCTCTGTAGGTTTTTCGATTTGAACTTCAGCCCTGTTTTTTCCTCTGACTTTCTTTTTTTTTTTTTTTACGCTTGCCAACTTTGAGGAATCTGAGCAGGTTCAAAGTCCCTTGCTGGGCTAAGACGTTTCACTTTCCTTCAGTGCTGGACTGTGTCAATGAGAGGGAAAGTGAAGCGTGCGCAGTGCCATTTAGGGACAGAGCTGGCCGCTGGTTCTCATTTTGAAGCATTTTGGGATGTGTAATCCAATTTTTTTTTTTTCTTAAGACTAAAACCCCCCCCCCCCCCCCCCAAAACTACCTTTTCAAGTTTTCATCTACTTTGCAGGATACAGTGAATCTGGAGCTCTGCTACTTTGTCTGCAGGGCGGTCTTATCTCTGTTGCCTGCTCATGAGTATTACTGATTAAGGAGCTCTTGAGTTTGTTGACCTCTGTTGGTCTTTTAGTCTGGATGGTGCACTCTTTGCCAGTGCCAGTACTGCCTGCAGAGTTAGGAAACCATCTGGTCCTATCGGTTTATGGATACAGGAAGGCGTTGCTAGGGAACTGAGTGGGAGGAGTTGCAGGAATTTTCTTGGCAGCTTCTACAAAGAATGGATCAAACTATTGACACTCGAAAATGGGAATCCCAAGAGGCAGCCAGTGCTTGAGCATAGGCGCATGAAGCCTCGAAAGTCAACCAAAGCCCAGGTTGGGCGGGTGATTCTCTTTAGCAGGCTGGTGGCTAGATGCAGGACCCAGGAGCTAGCTAATGCACGGGCATGCAAGGCAGGGGGGCAACGTGAGCCCGTGGCTGTGCCATCCATAACGAACCCGTTCTGCCAACAAAATTCTCTGAAGCGAAGTAAAAGACAGATGGAATATTGTCGCAGGGGCAGTGGATACCTGGAGAGCAAAACCTAGGCACGTAGAGTTTCCAGGAACTTTAGTTAACTTTGCAGGGACACCAACTGTAGAGATTGTCTGGCAAGACCAATGCAGAAAATGTTTAGGTCTTGCCTTGGAAGGCTGGCGGCATTTTAAGACTGTAGTTGGTAAGCTGCCTCCACGCCTAGAGAACGTATTTCTCGTTTATATAGTGCTGCAGGGTGCCTGCAGCGCTGGTACGGAGTTAGATGCAGAAGAGACAGGGTACACCAAAGCAGAAATGCCCCTACACTGTGAACTTTGCCAAGGCACTCTGCCTCTGGAGCAGTGCTAACGTTTTTGTTCCTTTTCCCATCTGGAAGCAATCCTATAAATTGGAAACTCATGTAGATGAAAAGGCTGTCCAGGCTGGTGGAGAGCTATGAAGGAAAGGTGTTGGCTTCCCGCTTGGGTGAAAGGCAGCCGCAGACATGGTCTTGTTAACTGGCGTGAAAATCATCCTGTTACAATTGATCAGTCAGAGAACGTTTTTTCAGAGTTGGTTTTAGTTTCCTCAAGGGTCACAGATAACGGGATCCACTTAAGTGTTCAGGCACTCAAAAGCATTTTAAGCAGGTGGTACTACGTACAAACCAATAATCAAACGTGACATTT
This sequence comes from Rhinatrema bivittatum, assembly GCF_901001135.1. Taxonomy (NCBI): domain Eukaryota; kingdom Metazoa; phylum Chordata; class Amphibia; order Gymnophiona; family Rhinatrematidae; genus Rhinatrema; species Rhinatrema bivittatum. Next base: position 67,061 of record NW_021821120.1, on the reverse strand, counting down.
TAACATCCAGCTCTCCGATTTGGTTGGGACAGGGCTTTTTGGCTTCTGGTTCCTGAAGCCTGTAGACCGGTCTGGTTTTCAGGGGAGCTGAAATGTGCAATCTAACTTGGTTTTAAATCAAATGGATATACATTTATCAGACTACTCATTTTGGAGGTTTCAGAAACCAGATTGGTTTGCAGTTACCGACTAGACTAGGATCGAGAAGTGCTGAGAGAGGCAGGAAATGTCTCAAGTTTTTTGTCTGCCTTGGAGACCCAGCTGAAAACCAGGCTCTTATTTTCTTTCTGTCTTTCCCAATCAACAAATAGAACACCCCCTCCCCCCCCCCCATCCCACAAATATCTGTTGGGTAGAAAGGTCAAATTTGAACTACCTTGGTCAAATTTCATAATTTCAGGGGAACTTTTTGTTATTAAAAGTGTCCAGATCTGCAGCTGAGATGGCATTAGGGCATTGCTGTGCTCGGGAGGTCCATCCATGGTAAAAGGCAGGGGGTTGGATGCACTTCCTACGCTTACTTTACAGCACCACTATTCTGCCAAGATGGGTGCAGGAGTGATTGAAGGATCAGATTCTGCCCTGCGTTTACCTCACCTTCCTTGTACAGTTCAGCCCAGATCACGATGTTAGGTTCCATATTAGGAGCTACCACCCAAGAAAGAGATCTGGGCGTCATAGTGGATTACACATTGAAATCATCGGCTCAGTGTGCTGCGGCAGTCAAAAAAGATATAGTTGTGATGGAGAAGGTACAGAGAAGGGCAACCAAAATGATAAAGGGGATGGAACAGCTCCCCTATGAGGAAAGGCTGAAGAGGTTAGGACTTTTTCAGCTTGGAGAAGAGACGGCTGAGGGGGGATATGATAGAGGTGTTTAAGATCGAGAGGTCTTGAATGAGTAGATGTGACTGTTATTTACACTTTCGAATAATAGAAGGACCAGGGGGCATTCCATGATGTTAGCAAGTAGCACATTTAAGACTAATCGGAGAAAATGATTTTTCATTCAACGCACAATAAAGCTCTGGAATTTGTTGCCAGAGGATGTGGTTAGTGCAGTTAGTGTAGCTGGGTTCAAAAAAGGTTTGGATAAGTTCTTGGAAGAGAAGTCCATTAACGGCTATTAATCAAGTTTACTTAGGGAATAGCCACTGCTAATTAATTGCATCAGTAGCTTGGGATCTTCTTGGAGTCTGGGTACTTGCCAGGTTCTTATGGCCTGGTTTGGCCTCTGTTGGAAACAGGAAGCTGGGCTTGATGGACCCTTGGTCTGACCCAGCATGGCAATTTCTTATGATCTTAATGCAACATGCATGGAAGAGCCCGGGCCCTTTTGGCCATGTCTTGCTTGCAGACATCTCCCAGCGACCGGTGGTGGGAGTGGCCTGAGGTCTCCCAAGTCTTGCTCGTTGGGTCCTCTGCTCTGACCGTGACCTTTCCTAGCAAGTTGAAAAAGCCAGGGATAAGGAGGATGAGCTCGTCTGGTGAAACAAGAAATGTTGAGGGGAGGGACTTCTTTTGCCCCTGTGGCAGCAGCAGTGCCTTCTAAAAAAAAAAATATATATGCAATAACAGTCAAGTTCCAGCGGTGAACTTGGCCTGCGCGATCGGCGCTGAAGCCCGTCTGGGTAAGGCCTCTTGTTCCGCTCACCCCGCTCGGGCTCCTGCGCCGTTCGCCGGCCCTTCCCTGCAGTAACTCTCCAGCTGCTTACCACCCGGTAAGGCCGCGAACATCCGCCCTCTTCGGCCTCGACCCGGGCCGCGAGCCCTCGCTTCCGCCGGCCTAGACCCGAGCCGTGAGCCCTCGCCCGGAACCGCCATCTCAGAAAACGAGATGCCCACGAAAACGTCGCGGCGGTGACGTCAGAGGTGCGACCGACCGGCGGGGTATTTAAACCGCCGCTCTCCCTGGCGTCGCGCGCCGGGCGTCGCGCGCACGAAGGAGTGCAACAAAGGAGCCTGCCCCTTTGTTTCGCCCCTTCGTGTCGCCCCTCGCTCTCCCCGAGCATTACCCCACCAGCACCGTACCAGTGCTAACCCAGCGTTCATCCCGCAACATTCATCCAGCGCGCATCCTGCAGCAACCTTCCAGCGCGCATCCTGCAGCAACCTTCCAGCGCGCATCCTGCAGCAACCTTCCAACGCTCATCCTGCAGCAACCATCCTGCAGCAACCATCCTGCGCTCATCCTGCAGCAACCGTCCAGCGCTCATCCTGCAGCAACCGTCCAGCGCTCATCCTGCAGCAACCGTCCAGCTAACCATCCTGCAAGCAACCATCCTGCAAGCAACCATCCAGCTAACCATCCAAAATGTTTCCAGCTCTTCCAATACCAATTTTGCAACACCACCTCCTACCTAAAAGACCATCTGCCAGACAAGCCCTTCACTACAACTTAAAAACACTCACCCCCATTCTGATTGCACCAATCACCCAGCTTCTAGGCCTCACCCTCTTCTCACTCTCACTCTTCAATGCACAATCCCTAACAAAAAAATCCCTAATTTTCAATGATTACCTCACAGACGCCAAGCCAGATATTTGTGCAGTAACAGAAACATGGCTCAAGCCCTCAGATACAGCTCTGATAAACCAACTCCCTACGCTGACCTATGACTTCTTCTCACTCCCAAGACTGAAAAAAAGAGGAGGGGGAATCCTTCTGGCTACCAAAAAAAAGCCTTAACTTCACCCAACACCCATTCAGTTCCAACACAAAACTGGAAGTCGGTTTCTTCACATCACAACATCTTCAAATCCTTCTTGTCTACGCCCCCCCAGGGCTCCTAGAATCCGATGTCTCCCCCATCCTTGAAATCACCACTACGCTTATCAACCTGGATTCTCCAGCAATCATCTTAGGAGATTTCAATCTGCACATAGACAATCCTTCACCATCTAACAGCTGCGTAACCCTCCTCACAGCCCTGTCAGCAATGGGATTCCAACAATTAGTCAACGAACCTACACACAAAGCGGGTCACACTCTGGACTTGATTTTCACCAACAAAGGCATTACGACTACATCCAATTTGAAGAACATAAAGGTTCCATGGTCGGATCACACTCTCATCTCTTCCTCTTTCGCCCTGAAAGAACCAACACTCCTAATAACCCCTCACCGTCATTCCAATACAGAAGGCGATGCTCCCCAAAAGACCTCCACAACCAGTTGGATTCTCAGCTCCCTCTATTAGATTTCACCGACCCGAACACTGCCATTCGTTCCTGGAACAACATAACAGAAAACATAGCTAACAAGCTCTGTCCTTCAACTATAAAAAAATCTCACACCAACGCCTCCAACAGACAGCCTTGGTTCACCAATGAACTTAGAAACTAAACAAAGCTTAAGAAAGAAAGAAGCGACTTGGCGTAAACCCCCTGTGACATCACCATTTCCTCATACAAATCCACACTATATCAGTACAAAGCCCTCACATCAAAATCAAAAAAAGATTATTTTGCATCTAAGATCCACAACCTGGTTCTTGATGCTAAAGCTCTTTTCGCTTATGTCTCCAGCCTCACTCAAACCATACCGCGAGAAATCCCCGGCGACATGGCACAGTCTAAAGCGGATGAACTCGCTCAGTTTTTCCAAAATAAAATCAACAATCTTTAACTCAACTGCCTTCCAATACCGCTGACACCCTTCCATCATATCAACACCTGACCTTCAAAAACTCCAGCCTAAACACTTTTGAGCCCGTCTCTTCCACGGAGATACAAGCCATCTTGAGAAGAATGAAACCCTCGTCTCATCCTGCAGACCACATCCCCACCAAACTACTTCTATCTATTCCAGACACAATAGCCACATCATTGACAAACATCATCAACTGCTCTCTAGCCCAAGGATCCTTCCCAGATGATCTCAAAATGGCCTCAATCTCACCACTCCTAAAGAAACCCAACCTTGACCCGAAGGACCCTAACAACTTCCGCCCCATAGCTAACCTTCCATTCATCGCCAAGATCATGGAAAAACTAGTCAACTCTCAACTCTCAAACTACATCGAAGACAACAATCTTCTCTTCGCCCCACAACACGGATTCCGAAAAAACCGAGGCACAGAATCCCTCCTATCTCATTGACAGACCATATCCTACTGGGCCTTGACAAAGGAAATTCATACCTATTGATCTTGCTAGACCTTTCCGCAGCGTTCGACACGGTCAACCACGCCATCCTCCTAAACCAGTTGTCATCCATAGGAATCAGCGGCACCGTCCTTTCCTGGTTTAAAACCTTTCTCAACAATAGAGGTTACAAAGTTAAACTCCAAAACAAGGAATCTTCAAGATTTAACTCTGCCATAGGAGTCCCACAAGGTTCGTCTTTATCTCCGACTCTATTCAATATTTACCTTCTTCCTCTCTGCCAACTTCTCACCGACCTCAATCTAAAGTTTTTTCCTATACGCAGATGATATTCAAATCATCATCCCTATCAAAGACACATACTCTAATACTCTTGATTACTGGGAATCATGCCACAAAAAAATCAAACTACTAAACAGCCTACACCTCATCTTAAATTCCTCTAAAACTGAAATCCTACTCATCTCTCCTGAGAACAACACTTCCAACAGTTCTCTTCCTACCAATCTGCCTATCACACAAGCTAGAGACCTAGGAGTAATAATAGACAACCGGCTAAACTTCAAGGCACACATCAACAAAACAACCAAAGACTGCTTCTATAAACTCCAGGTCCTGAAAAGGATAAAACCTCTTTTCCACGCTCAAGACTTCAGAACGATCATCCAAGCAGTCATTTTTTCGAAACTAGACTATTGCAATTCCCTATTGCTAGGTCTACCTTCATCATACTCCAAACCCCTACAGATGGTTCAAAATTCAGCAGCCCGAATCTTGACAGGCGCAAGGAAAAGAGACCACATATCCCCCGTCTTGAAAGAGCTTCACTGGTTACCCGTCTACTTCCGCATCATGTACAAAGCCATAACCATCACCTACAAAACTATACATCAACTCACCACTCTCGATCTTCAATTCCCTCTCCAGGCACATAATTCTACCAGACCCACTAGAGATGCTTACAGAGGCTCCCTCCAAGTTCCCCCAGCAAAAACGACCAGACACATTACCATAAGAGATCGCGCCACCTCCACAGCTGGCCCTCTTCTGTGGAATTCCATACCTACAAACCTCAGACAGGAGCCCTGCCTCCTAACTTTTAGGAAAAAACTTAAGACTTGGTTATTCAAGCAAGCTTTTCCGGACACAACCCAATGACACATTCCAATGACTCCTAAAAACACCATTCCTCTTGTTTATAACTTTTATTTTGTATACTATATTTAAATTATATATTGTTTAACCTCTTCTCTTCTGTCCTCTCTTCTTCCTTCTCCAAGTTCGGCTACCCTTGTTAAATGTAACTGTACCTTCGATCACCTCAGTTCTAGTTTTTTGTTTATAATGCACTCCTGTTCGATGTAAACCAGCAAGATATGTTCTCATGATTGCTGGTATATAAAAACTCTAAATAAATAATATATATATTTGAGACAGAAAGAAAGGTATGAAAGGGTTCTTAGCCTGTGCTACCTCTGTTTGGTCCAGGAAAAAAAAAAAGTTCTATGTGAGACGGAATTGTAGCTGTGCGGGTCCGTTCGGTGACAGTAAGGAGGGAGGGAACGGTGGTCATCTGAAGGAGAGGCCCGGCAGGTACAACTTACGTTCCTTCTTTTTGTTGCTCTGTTTAAAAATAAGGAAACACTTTCAAATGTTTGATTCTCTCTTTCCACAGAAACAAGCTTCCCATTCCTAGAGACTCCTTTTAGCATGTGACCACCTTCAGGAGGTGTAAAATCCCTTTGGTTTTCTTCAAAACATTATAAAGGGTTAACGCACCAGTTCCTCGCCAACTACGTAAACCATTCCCTTGAGGACTTTTTGCAGAGTCTCCCCTGCTCCCTTCCACTCCAACAGATCAAAGGAGGCTCGGTGAAAATAATTCCCTTTATTCAGCAGACCCCAGTTTTAGCACAAAATATACCACATTGGATACTTCCGTGCACACAAGATTCCTCTCGACTCCCATCCAAGCAATAGCAAGGGATGTGCCCCGGCTCTCACTCTGAGACATCTTTGCATCATTTTCTTCCCACTGACTTGTGGTATCTCCAGGTTCTCCTCTGTCTCCAGGACTATTGAGGAGAAGCGCCTCTCTGCCTCGGGCCTTTCCCCTTAAGGGGGGAAATCCCCTGCAGGGCCCTTCCAGGGGAGGGGCAAACCCATTCCACCGATGGGTTCCTTCCAACTCTTCCCACCAAATCCCAAACCTAGCACTTTATACTGGAGGAAAACGTTCTACGTGGACCTCTCTTAAAGGAAGACATTACCTGCTCTTTCTCCCGTTATCCATAGTGTAATTTTAACAAACAAGAGGCCGTCTAGTACACTATGTACCATAAGTCCAACAGACTCCATCCTGCCCCTAAATAGTTGGAGTCGATGCTGAGGAGGTGTCCTTCGATGTGCAGGCGGCTGAGAGCACCTTCACGAGGGTGCAAAATGTGCCGCCATGGGGGGTCAATAACAGCAGGGGGCGGCAAAGCCCAACAGATGGGGAGCTCCCATTCTTGGTTTTTCAAGACTGCTTGATCCAGTCTTTGTCTTACCCATTGCCCGCCCGGCTCTGTGTAGCTCAGAGCAGGAATATGTTTAGCTGTTCAGGGAATGGGGTAAACCAGGCCTGGATTAGCCTGCCCCCTAAGGGGGGGACCCACACAAACGGGAGCCGGCTCGTAATCGTAATTACAAGACTTCCAACTTGAAAGCTTCAACCCACAAAAGTGCTGTTCCGTTCTAAACTTAGCCCAGCGCGGTCTCTCAGCCCTACTGTGCAATTTTCCTGCTGGTGCTGGGAGTACTTTATTTACACGTTGCTGGAGTCCTGTCAGACTTCAGATGATTCTGTACCTTTTTTTTCTTCACCCTTCAGTTCTTTCAGGGCTTCTCTAAAGTTCACTGGTTTCGGAGTTTTGCTTTAACTTTCTCCAAACCAGATTTCGGGGCTGCTGCCAAGCCTCAGCTTTCCATTTTAAGCACGTCAAATAAATTGCAGACTAAGCGCGGACAGCTCTCACCTCCTGACCCCCGGTTCTTCGTAAAGGAGCATCACTGTTGCCAACAACAAAAAAAAAAAAGCCTTTGACAGCATTCCTGAGGCCAAAGCTCACCTGCCGGAGGTAGAACATGGCTGGTTAAAGTGCACGTCACGGGCCGTTTAATTCTCTACGGGCATCGTCTGGTGCTAGGCATGTTCCTAGTAACCCTTTGTGTGTCTCGCAACACTTCAGAGAAGCACAATCTGCAGTAGAGCCCTACCCGGGCTCTACTGTTCTTGTCGAGTCCTGCTTGCTCTGAGCCCCTGGAGATGGCCATTTTGGCAAGAGAAATTGGGGGAATGTGGCAATCTGTCTCCTGCTCCCTGATTGGTCCATGTTACCCACGATGTCACACGTCACACAGCACGCGCTGCATGAACCGGTCAGATCAGAAGGACTGTGAGCCTTGACCGCTCCTGAAGATGGCAGGAAAGGCCTTGAAGGGACTTGGTGGCACGGCGGTGAATGTTAACTGATCCAGGGTGGGGCACCGTCCGCCGTGTGTACTTTTAATGTAATCTAGAAGAGGTGAATTGTAAAAACTATGGAGCGAGGGACAACCAGTTGCCCCTCTGGGATGGGAGCCAGGGCAGTCCATAAAGGCGACGGCTCACCCTGCGCAGTAGGAGACCGCCTGCCTGGGTTTGCTCGGGGCTTCTTTCGGCAGATGGAGGCGCCTCGCGCACCTCGATTTGATTGCATAATTGTGTGTGCTTATTCCCAGCTAATTGCGAGCCCGTGATTAGATAAGGCATCTGAATGTTGCAGAGTGTCATGTTTATACTGTAATCACGGGGAGCGTGTTCCCTATTGACTCTCTGATCTAGCCGTGCTCGCTCCAGGGCCTGCCTATTGACGCCGGTGCTGATTGGTTGGAGGCAGTCTCTGTGGCCAGTCATGCTCATTTTATATTTTTTACTTGATGTGGATAGTGAAATCTTGTCTACACGTAATATCAGTCTTTAATTTTAATCAATATCATGTAGGGTTTTTTTTTTTTGGGTCCCATCAGATTTAGGAATATAACAGTGCGGTTTAATGCACTCTGCTGTCCTCTTAATTTTTTTTTTCCCCAGTGGTTTAGGCTCTACATGTTGCAGGATGAGCAGGTCTGCTTGCCGTGTGTAAATCTAATGCTTTAGTCTGTGACTTTTTTTAGTATTCAGCGGCACTAGAGGAGCATCCTGTGGTTGGCAGGCGCCGCCTATGACCTCGCTCGTGGACGCGGTGATGTCGCGGGCACTGGCAATAGACCTGGTAGACGGGTCTCCCTTCTGCCAGCTTGCGCTGGGGGGGGGAGGGTTACCAGCGGACTCCATGTCGTCTGGCCGGGCCTGGTTCTGATCCATTGCACTTAAGCCATTCGGGCCCTACTGTTAGGATTTCTTTGGAGGATTTACAAGACCTCTCTAGATGTATTGAAGTGAACCCGCGAGTGGTTCAGCCTGTTGAGATAAGAGTCGGTAACCCAAGGCAGGCGAAGCGTTTTTCAGGCACAGGTGGAGCGGTGGTGACCTTGGGTCAGCGTACGCACCTTCTGTACGTGTTTTGCTCTCCTGCACAAATTACAACTTATTTTTTTTTTTTCTAAAGTTGTTCCTTCAGATGATCTCGTGCTAGTTACAGCTGCAGGGTTTACAGTCCTAACTCTGCCCTCTGTGTACCGTGCGTGTGTTATGTATTCAGCCTTTGGATTTCACACTGTAACCATCGGGGCAGGTTACAATAAAATCTAACGGCAGATACACACAGTAAGACAAATCAGAAAACACGGAATCGGCAATCTTCCAAAGCCCATCCAGTTCACGGCTCTGTCCCGTACGCTAGAAGTGCTTGTGGATTCCTGACTGCAAACAGCCGTTTCCCCTCCGAGGGGCTTGCGGGGGTAGCGGCTGCTCCGACCACGCAAGCAGGGCGAGGTCTGGGCCTTCAGCTGGAGCCCGTGGATGGGTCCCTCATTTGCAGCAGTTACAACCTTGTTGGGGGGGGGGGGGGGGGGAACTGCCAGTGGTGAACCTTTTGGGCCTGAAAAGACTTATTTATTTATTTTTTGTCCACCTTAAAATCCTCTTTTGGAAGTGCAGGGGTGGGGGTTGGTGTCTCTCTCCTCTCTTGCTCTCCCGGTCGTCACGCTGGTCGTATTTCTTTAACGGGGGTTTCCCCATTCTCTGCCTGTGTATAGATGTCAATGAGCTGCTAGAACAATAGTGGAAAAAGTTTGTTTTTTTGGTGGGGTTTTTTTTTTTTTGCCCCTAGAAAACCACTGTAGTGGCTCTGGCACAGCAATGCTGCACCTGCACATCTGTTGCGGGGTCGCAGGATGTCGCATGGCCTAACGTGTACTCTGTTACGTGTGTGTGTGTGTTTCCGCCGTGGCTTTGCCCCTCTCGGCCTGTGCTTGATCACCAGCTGCTGCTTTCTGTTTGTGTCGGGATAGAGAGCAGACCGAGAGGCAAAACCTCACAAAGGTATTTGTATTGGGTTTTGTGTTTAACTGTCTTTGGCGGGCTAATACCCTTCTACGTTTCGAAGTCAGACACTTCTGCTACCTGAACATTTTTTTAACGTAGATTCCAGCGCTCTTCATCTGGAAGCATTTTCGCTGTCTGAAGCCCTGCGCCTGCCCTGGAAGGACTTGCTCTGCGCCTGGGCTGGCGGAGGGGATAATCCGGCCTGTCCCACGTGGTGTGTGCTGCTCAGAGCTGGGCCTGCCCGTAGGGACCGGCTCTTCCAGCACAAAAGACATCTGAGAGCGGCTGAGACAAGGCCTGTGGCCTTCAGATAAGACAAAGCGGCTCCCACCCCCCCCCCCCCGGACAGGCAAAGACCACTGACGCTGCCGTTCGCTCGTTCCTTGGGTTCTGTTGCGTTCTCTGCTTGTCTTCCGGGGGTACATGGGGGGGGGGGGGAAGAGCTCTGTCATGCCCCTCTCATCTGTCCCATTTGTATTCTGGCGCACTGCTGTAGACCGGGGATCCTCTGGGCCTTTCTTGAAGTAAGTTGCTGCTCTTATAGTCTCCTCTACCGTACTCGGGAAGGCCATTTATGCATTCACCACACTTTCCATGAAGAAACATTTTTAGTTTATCTTTTGTTACTCCTGAGCCTGCTCCCTTGGAGCCTCATCCTGTCATCTCTCTTCTTCTTTACTTTTGACAAAGATTGGCTTCTTGAGCACTACGTATATTTTTGAGGTATTTGAAGGTTTCAAGTCGTGTCCCCATTTCCACGCCCGCCTTCTCTCCTCTTCCCCTAGATATGCGGGTGAGATTTCAGAGGCGTTGCGTGCATAAATGTAACGACTATCGTGGCAACTTTAAAAAGCCACTTAAGGCGGGTAAATCCTAGGGACAATTCAATGCTATGTTGCAGCAGTTTTCAAGATCCCACTTACACGGGTAAAAGTGCACGGGTGAATTCTTCTGAAAATCGGGCCCTTGGGCCCCCAAGCCTGATCTCGTGTGGCTTTTGTTGCGGGCCTTGCTCAGGACGGCCTCCAGAAGTGGAAGCGCTGTGCTGGGTGAGGTCCCACCGATGACCCGTGTCTGGCATCACCATCACATTTTTTGGGTTTTTCCCCCTCCTCCCTTTCCCTAAGCACTCTAGCATCCCTCCGGCTCCAACCATCACATTGCTCCGCTGCCGTGAGATCATCGGACACTGCCACCCCGAGCTCTCTTTCCTGGTTGGCGCGCCCTCTCCTCTGTACCCCTTCCCCCCCCTCTCCACCGACGTCCTGCTCCCTCAGATTTCTACAGCAGGGGCAGGACTAGGCACCATCTTGCATTAAATCTTGAGTACCAAGCATTTGAGCACTCGGGCTCTCTTGCATTGTTTTCTCTACTCCCTCAGGGGTGTTCCACACCTTTGCTGACTTTCTACCATCGTCAAAGAGACAAACCCTTTTATCTTTCTTAACTCCTCTGGAATATCGCTCACAAAAATTTTGAACAGCTGCGGGCACAGAGCGGATCCCTGAGGCACTCCACTGATCACCCTACTCTCCATGCCCCACTATCCTCCGTCACGCAGCTGTATCGACAGGTAGAAGGTAATGGGTTTCTGTTCCCTCTGTATAAGATGCCTCCCTCCCTTCCCGGGTTCGAGCTGCAGGGCACTCGCTTTCCTTAAATGCCTGACGGGAGGCTGGGCGCTTCGGGGCCGGCACTCCCAGACCTGGCAGCCAGCTGTGAACCTCTGGGCAGTGCTGCGCCGCTTCTGCTCCTCAGGATCTGGGGCCAGCGGCACGAGAGAGAGTAAAACCGCAATCGAGAGCTTTTCTAAAAAAAAAAAATAGTGTGCAAAAAACACAACTAAGCTGGGGAGGTGCAGAGACTCAAAAAACTTAAGCAGCAAGAAAAAAGGGGCGTGTTTTTAGGAGCCTGGGACTTTTCGTTCACCTCTTCTGCTCTGTAGTTTAGTTATTGTTGTTTTTAGTGTGTTGGGGGTTTTTTTTTTGTTTGTTTTTCCTTTACCCCATTCTTCTCAGTCTCCTTTTTCCCCAGCAGGGAACCTTTTATTTCTTTTCCTCCCTCCTTCCCTTGCTTCATGCATTGCCTTCACCTTCTCTTCCTTCCAGGCCGCTCCCCCTCCCCCATGGACTGGCCGGGGAGCCACTGCGACTCCCTAGAGAGCAAAGCTCCCTCTAAGGATTGGGTTGTGTGTAGAAAATGTCTTTTTGGTTTCGTTACCCAGTGAGAGCTGCTTTCTTTGATGCAAAAAGCCGATCAATCAGGCCGATACAGTAAAGTGCGGCCGCGGTTACCCTGCTTCTAACCCGCTTTCTACTCACAATTTGCCCACGTTAGTCCAACCCGCGATTCACTGTCCCTTTTAACTCATCCTTACCGCCTCTTTAAATCTACGGGTAACCCTTTCCGCCCGCGGCATGTATATGAGATGTAAACGATCGGATTAGCTATTCCCTCCCATTCAGCAACGCGCGCCCCGATTATCGCTTTTTTAACCTGCAGTTTTGCCGCACGTTTAACCTGCTAACTTACCGCCTACCCCTACCCCTGCGTTAGTGTGGAGCGTCAGGTCAGAGAGACAAAATTTCACGGGCAAACGACCCCCTCACCCCCAGGGACAAGAGCCAGGATCGGGCAAACTTTTTTGCCCCCGCTCACCTGCCCTGGCTGCGTCCATGGGTGCCGGTCTCCGTGGCAGCCCCAGTCCTCTCTCCCCTCCTCCCGGGGGCAGCCCCCGCCGGCGAGGGTGCATGAACGCACGCACGCCTTGACCTGAGCGCCCGGCTGGAGGTCGGAGGTCACGGCGTGCGCCCATTCACCATTGCCGGCGGGGGCTGCCCCCGGGAGGAGGGGAGAGAGGACTGGGGCTGCCACGGAGACCGGCACCCATGGACGCGGCCAGGGCAGGTGAGCAGGGGCTGGGGGATGTATAGCGCCTATACAGTAAAATGGATTGCGCTTCATGGACGCGCGTTGGACGCGGCTTGCATTTGCATGCCATTTAAATACAGTATCGAGCGGTAGGTGATCCGAACTGTGCGTGAGGCAAACGCGGGTGCGCCCGGCACTAACGCACCTCTTTCTACCGCACCTTACTGTATCGGCCTGTGTGTTTTTATGCCCACAGCAGCCCAGTCCTTAGGGGACATGGAGCAGGATGCACACTCGTCTGTTCACTCTCTCTCTCGCTCACACATCCGGGCAGGATGCTCGTGCAACGCTCTACTCGGGAGACGTCGCCAGCCCGCCCAAGGGGCTATTGGAGAGTGCTGGTGATAAGAGCTGCTGGAGAGTAGCACTTCAGGCACACGGAGCTGTCCGGAAGCTGCTCCTCTGATTCCAGTCCTGCTGTTGCTGCTTTATGTCCTGGCCGGAGGAGGACACGACACCACATTAAGCACTACCTGCCTCTTGCGCCGCTTTTTGATTTTCATTTTTTAATAAGAAGGTTTCTTTTTGCCTCCAAAGTGTTCTGTGCACAGACGTGTGTTGCAGAAGGTAGGCCTTTGGTAGGGTTTGTTGAAAAAAGTCTTTTTTTTTTTTTTATCGAAGTCTAAATATTGACTGTTTCCTACCCAGAGAAGTATAAATATCGCTTTCCAGGCCTGACACAGCAGGAATTGGCAAACCAGCAGGGAGAAGCAAGGTGGAGAGGGTGCAGCGGCTTGGCTGAGGGAGCCGCTGAGCGAGGCCGCTGGACCTCAGATAAACACCTGGAGGCAGTGCGATCACCTGCCACTGAGCTGGGCTTCTCCTTGTTGCCGCTTTTCTGCAACAGAGTTAAAGGGCCCAGCAAGAAACAGGGACACTAGGGTTTCAGTATTGAGGGGAGCAGAGCCCAGGAGGTTAGAGGGACATGGGGGGTGGGGGGGGGACTGCAGATATTTTATCTATAAGCATTGTCTAAAGCTAGGCCCAACATGGATTCCATAAAGTAGCAAGGCACCGAGTACATAGGAGGCAGAACTGTGGTGATGTATGAGAAGTGGGTGCGTTAGCTCGAGATTGCATCTCTAGCTTTCAGAAATGAAATACCAGCGTCTTTTGATTAGGCCTTCCTAAAGGGGGCCTGACTAGCCCACTACTTAGTCATCCGTTGAAGGTTGGAAGAATCCCAGGAGCTCGGGCATCTGGGAACCTACAATTTGGCCCTTGGTTCCTAACATTTAAAAGAGAAAAATTTTTAGAAATGAAGTCGATCAAAATAACAGCAACAAAAAATAACGAAAGCACCCCCCCCCTCCCGTGTCTCTTTCATCGTCGTTGGCATGGGGTATGGCAGACTCTCCTTTCTAATTGAAGTCCTTTTAACGAGGAGATGTCTTGGTAAACTGTGGCTCAGTCTTTCTTTCCTCTTCTCCTAACCCTCGGGGAGGGGGTTGGCTTCATTCTCACCGTTTTTAAACACTGGATGCAGAATAAGAGGGGGACCCCCCCCCCCCCCCCCCCACAATGTTTGGTCAGATTTCTGCTGATGAATTGTCCCTGAATGCAGAGGTCACTGCAGGGTGCACCTCCCGAGCTGAAAGCCTCTGTAGACAGATGAGACCGTGGTGGCTGGCTTGAGACTTTTCTGGGAGTTTTAGGATTGTACCTGTCGCCACCTCTTATTTCCGACCCTCACCTTCTCTCTCTAGCCCAGCGATTGCCGCGACCGTCCTTGGCGGGCGCCGCAGGCTGCAGCTCCTTCTGGAACCCAGAGCATGACCCCTGCACACCTGGCTAGGACGCTCTCTCTCTCTCCCGCCCTAGGGGGGCTGTAAACTCTGCCTCTGTAGCGTCCTCTGATCCGGGCTTAGGGATCCAACCCAGGTCTCCTGCGTGGCAGCACGTGGCACGGTGACTGAGCTGCCAGGATGCCCCAGCGGGTGCGGGTTATTGGTTGGAAAGTCCCTTGTGTTACTCACAGTAAAAAGGCATTGGGTTTCTGGGGTTGACATCACTAAGCCACTGTTAGTTACTTTGGCTCCCCGAATAACGCTGAGCTTTTTAAGGGTCTTGTAGGCACGTTTCACGCCAGTGGGCCATTCTTAAGCTGGGCTGTTGGTGGACTCTGGCGTGAGAGCCAGGTCGGCCCCAGGTCACTCATTTCCTTGTTGCTCTTGTTTCCCTGCAGGTGGTGTCCGATGCTGCTGGGCAAGGAGTGACCATTACTGGCAACTCCACCTTCAACAACTGGAACTGGCCTAACGCGGTCATCTTCGCTGCAACGGTGATTACTACAATCGGTAAGCGATCCAACACATCAGGGGGGGAAAGCTGCACGCGGAGGAACGAGTCCAGCAGCTTTCTCGCAGAGGAGGATCCCGCTGCTGGATCGTGCCACCCATGCAGTGGCTCAGACAGAGAAAATTGCAGTAACTATTCTTTCCCCCGTCGGCAGGATTTGTTGGCTGAGACTTTTGGGCATCTAAATTGGTGGCTTAGGCAAAATGTCGTCATATTGTGTCCTTGTCGCAAGTCTGTGACGAGTTGTGCCGCAGAACTCTGATTCGTTGGAGCCTTGGCGGGAGCTGCGTTGCAAATGCCTGGGCTCGGACAGTGATCTGACGGAGGCTGCCGCCACTGGATCTCGCGTGCCGCCATTATTCAGTGGTGGAGGCGCTGGCCAGGTGAGGGCTAGCTCTCCAGTGCTCAAGGAGAATCAGACTTTGCCGCACAGTGAACTAGATGTAACTCTGGAAAGGGAGCAGGAAAGGAGACGGTAGAAACATTTTTTCAGCACTGACTTAATATCTGCACAGTCCATGTACGACGCCCTTCCCTTTTTCGGAGCTTTTATCTTGATAAAAAATCTTGTATTTCTGCTTTGCCTGCCTGTTCTGTGTGTGCATTATCTTATGAGAACAATTCAACCTACAGTAACCAAATGTTCAGGACTGGTATGACAAAATAAGCTAGGAACTAGAAGAATTATTTCCCCCCCCCAAAACTTAGAGATTTAGCTGAATACGGGGGTGGGCTGGGGGATGACATATTTTCGTACATACACATGGTTTCCCAAACTGTTGAACAGGCAGCATCCTGACTTTCAGGATAGATGTGTATAAAAACTAGAAAGCGAGCGAATTTCCCAGGACCCTCATGGCTCCAGCTGAAAGCTGAGGAAAATACTTTTTTTTTTTTCTCAGCTGCAGTACCAGTACTGGCCAAAAGGTGGCAGTGCCCTGTTCAGTAACAGATGATACTGATACCCTGTGGACACCGAGGACTGCGGCCTGCACAGGCCAACGGGGAACACCGTTTCCCAGAAATCAGTGTTGAGGAGAGGGGAAAGAAAAAAGCACCTCCATGAGAATTGCCCTGCAATTCTTTTCCTTCCTGCTTTCATTAAAAATATAAAATCACTTGTGCATTTGGTTTGTCTGTGTGCACATTTATTTCCCGAGCCATTCAACCCACAGCAACTGAAATTTCAGGGCCATGTATCTGGATATAAGGTTAGAAAACTGAAAGAACTTTCCCTCCATAACACTTATGAATCAAGACTGATTTATGCTTCCAGGTACGATCAGGATCATATAAAACTCTCCACCCTTAAAAAGATGGAAATAAGGAAAACACAGGCAAAAAAATAAAAATGGCAGGGGGTCTGCAGTGGCCACTGCTGGTACAAGGTGGCAGTATCGTATTATAAAAGGTAATGCTGCCACCTTGTGGCCACTGAGTGCACTGCAGCCTGCCCCACCAAGATATCGAAAAGCAGTGGGGCCCCGAAGATTGGAGGAGAGAGGCGGGTACTGTACTCCTTCTTTTCTTGGATCCAGCACAGATGCCTTTGCACATGAGCCACAGCAGCTCCTGCTTCACCGGTGAGCCTGAAGAAGGGGAAATGTCAGACGTCGAGGGGCTGGGTACAGCAGCAGGAGCGTCTCAAGGCTCCAATTGGCCCCTCCACCCCCCCCAACGTTGGCCCTGCTTAGGGGCAATAGTGGGGCTGGACTTAAATCAACGTAACGTGTTAAGTCGGGGAGGGGGAATAAAAGCAATCGCATGAATTTCTCTGCAGGTCTTTCCTTACTTGTTTTGCGTGTTCTGGTCTGATTCTGTAACTGGAAGGGAAGTACTTGGAGAAAAGGGCTTGCTTGCTGTCTCACGATGCGCTCCCTGTCCCGCTTCTAGGTTATGGGAACATCGCTCCAAAGACCTCGCCGGGTCGTGTGTTCTGCGTATTCTACGGGCTCTTCGGGGTCCCCCTCTGCCTGACGTGGATCAGCGCTCTGGGCAAGTTCTTCGGTGGCCGGGCCAAGAGGCTGGGGCAGTTCCTGACCAAGAGAGGCGTGAGCTTGGTAAGCGAGCAGCTTGGAGGGTGTGGCCCTGGGCAGGGCTGGAATCTGCTCTCTGTTGGAAACTGCAGGCTGCGCAGGGCGTGCAACTCTTCCACGGTCCTTTTTCTAGGTCTCCTAGCTCTTCCTCGCTTCATGGCCCGCCTTTCATGTGTAATGTCACGTCACAACACTTAGGATATATTTACCGTATGGACCATCAGGTTGGTCCCAGCCTCTGCTTCTTATTCACTGGAGAGTTTCCATTTTTCTAAAAACCCTTCCTGCTTTCCAGAGCTGAGGGTTGAGGACTCTGCCAAACTCCTAAAGGCCCTTGCATCCTGAAGATGAGGGGTCAGTTTTTTATCTCTGGCTCTTGGGCGCACATCATCCCAGTTTCTGGGAACGCGACACTTCTTCTTGAGGTGCTGCACTGGAGGAATCCTGGGCCGCTCCTTGCAGTTTGTAATCCATGCAGAAGAAAAAAAGCTGTGCCTTGCATCATCGCTTTCTGGTGACCCACCAAGCCATGCAGTCTGACCTGCTGAACCAGTTTGCCGTGATAGATGACGGAACAATCAGAATTCTAATTAGGGGAGCTGTGGGAACAAGAATTGAATAAGCAGTAGCAATTAATTCACACACAGCTCCCATCCGTCAACGAATTACCCGGCTTTACTAATTTATCACTTGAGAAAAAGGCACACAGCCTCATCAGATGAGGAATCTAGCTTACACCATTTGGTACCTGGTCTGCACAGCAGCTTCCAAAGGATAGGGGTAAGATTAATATTCCCCCAGCTGCGGTGCAGGTTGATGGTGACTCTCCCCGGTACTGCAGTCCGTGGACTCCAGAGCTCTCCTGCCACGTAGTTCTCTGCTCTGTCCTCTAGGCCGCACCGTCTCCCGTTACCGGTGGCTTCACTCAGTCGGAGGCTCACGTTAGCAGGAGAGATCAGTCGCACCAGTAACTGGCTTTGTTTTCCTAACCCTGTCCAGGAGGCCCACCGAGCCAGTTGGGAGTTTTAGGATGGCCCCAGTGGATACGCACGAGGTTCCCATCTCCTGGGTTTTCAGTTGTGAGCAAATCTCTTGTTGCCTATTCATTAAGGACATCCTGAGAGGTGGGCCTCCGGGTCAGGAAACGCTGGTGCTGTTCTATCCTGCGAGGTGGGCCTCCGGGACAGGGTCGGGAAACGCCGGTGCTGTTCTAAGATCAGTTTGAAAATCATTTGCCGGGGAAAGCCCCTGCCAGGCTGAAAGAGCGTGCAGGCCTCCGTACCGTGCATGCTGTAGTTAGAGAAAACCATGGGAAAAGCCATTCTTTATGGGAAAACGGGGATTTTAGCTGGCTGGGGAAATATTTTCTGTCCCTCCTTATAGAGCTGATTTTTTTTTTTTTTTCTTTAACCCCTCCACTCGAGTTATGTTACTGTATTTCAGTTGACAGTAGTCCTGTGTTGGGCAAATGAGAGAGCAGCTTTATTTGAGACCTCCTGCCACTGACCACCTCCTCTGTCTCTACCAACCCTACAGAGAAAAGCTCAGATCATCTGCACGGCCATCTTCATTCTCTGGGGGCTGCTGGTCCACCTGCTCATCCCTCCGTTCATCTTCATGGTCACCGAGCAGTGGGACTACATCGAAGGCCTCTACTTCTCGTTTATCACCATCGCCACCATCGGATTTGGGGATTATGTTGCTGGTTAGTATACATTTTTCTTTCCTTCTCAGAAGCGGCAGTAGGAGAACTGTGTTCAGCGGGGGTGGCAGAGTACCGAGGAGCTGGGAAATCGAGAGACCCAAGTTTATAATCCTTCATTTTGCACCTTGCTGTTTCCTCATGAATCGGGCGTTTAGCCTTCCTTGGTTAGGTTGTCCGGGGTGGGGGGCTTCCCCCCCCTCCCCCACCCCAGCAGTTTCCTCCTGCGCTTCTGTACTTCCAGGACTGGGATCTGCTGCCCAGACCCTTCATTAACAACTACCTGGGGATTCTCCCCCCCCCCCTCCTATTTTATATATCCCACAATGTACCTGATCTGGCGATTTTTAGATGTTGTTTGTTTTATATTCCGCTTTTCGCACTTTTTGGCACGTCAAAGCGGATTACATGAAGGTATTTCCCTATCCCCAGAGGGCTTACAATCTAAGTTTTGTACCCGAGGCAATGGAGGGCAAAGTGACTTGCCCATGGTCAAGTCCACAGAGCCACGAACCAGGGCTCCTTTCAGAAGCCTGCCCCCATGGGCCCTGAACCCAGGCATCCCACTCGAGCAATAGCCACAAATCCCTCCCCACCAGGGGGCTGGGAACGCTGCCTCTGCAGCATCCCTAACCTACCCGGGGAGCAGAAGACTCTATTCTGGAGATCGAACCAGGGACCTTCTGCTTGGCACTACCACAGGGCCAGCCAACTTTCTCAATGTGTTTGACACAGGGGCCTAAAACATGGGTTGTAATTTGTACAGTGGTCATTATAATATTGATGCTGATGATGGTATGCTTAGTGCTGGTCATTGAGAGGGAAAATGACCTTGGTGAAGGAATACACAAAACTTGATCTATAGACATGGAAGGATCATCTGTTTGAGTGGTCAAACAGGCAGGGCCATCCCGGGGTGGGGGAAGTGGAGAGAGGGACAAATCAGGGCCGTTGCTCTGGGCACCTTGCGTTGGGAGCCCTGTTCCATTGGAGTAGCTCTGTCTATTCCCCCCCCCCCTCACTCCCACTGGCACCATTAGGTTGCGTCTACCCCTTCCTTGTGACCCAGGGCTGCTGCTATCACTGCTCTCTTTCCTGATGTAGCACTGTGAGACGAAGAATAGCTACTAGGGAACGCTTTACTGGAGCCAAGGAGGTGAGAGGCATCCCTCCCTCGCTGTAGCCTGGCTGCCACTGATTCCTCTGCCTCCCCCCATCAGTCAAACAGCAGGTTAGAAGCAGTAAACCCACCAACCCCCCCTTCTGCTGGCAGGAGTTTGGAAGTGAGAGAGAGAGACCCCTGGGAGATGGGAGGAGCAGCCTTCAAGCCAGGGATACAGATATTAGGTGGATTTGGAGGTGAGGGGGGGGGGGAGGGAGAGCTGGGTCTGAGGAATGATGTTGAGAAGCAGGACTGTCCATGTGGGGGAGGGTAAGGGTAGACATTGTTACAGCCACCTCTGATTTCAGATCTGGTGGGCTAGGAGGTGCCATAGGAATGGAGGCGCCTCCAGTGGGTCCAAGAGATGGGATGACTTCTTCCTCACCCTGCTTTCCAACCTTGTGGCAGGGGCAAAGTAGTGGGGCCCACACTCCTTAGAGCTAGTCTTGAAGATAAGGTAGGGCTGCATGTACTACATATAATGTCTATATCTAACTTTTCTGCTTGACAAGGATCTATGTATTTATATCTTAGGTTTTCTTAAACCATTATGCAATTCTTTCTTTTAGGTGTGAACCCAGCCATAAACTATAACGTGCTGTATAGATACTTTGTGGAAATCTGGATCTACCTGGGCCTTGCCTGGCTTTCCCTCTTTGTCAACTGGAAAGTCAGCATGTTTGTTGAGGTCCACAAAGCAATCAAGAAACGAAGGAAGAGAAGGAAGGAATCCTGTGACATGGATCCACGCTCCAAGAAAACAGAAGCCCTTCGCAGGACCAACCCCAAAGATGTGAACATCTTTCGCTTCTTATCCAAGAAGGAAGAGACCTACAATGATCTTATCAAGCAGATTGGCAAGAAGGCTCTAAAAACTAGTGGTGAGAAAACGATCACTGGGGAAGGGACTACAAAGCCAAAGGCAGAAAAGACTAACAAAGACCTCCTGGTGATGTACACAAAGAACAATGGGTATAGTTACGATGAGGTGAGGTTCTCCAGTGGGTTTGCACAACAAAATGATATGAGACCCCTCAATAGCAAAGAAATATTTATAAACCAGCTGGACCGTATTAGTGAAGAAGAGGGGGAGGTCTGGGACTCCAGGGACAACAAACCTTTGATCTTTGAGACCACCAACATACATTTTGTAAATGAGGAAGGAGATTTATCGGAAGATGAGGAGAAATCCAAGTCCTCCAATGAGGAGAATGGGGAGGAATCCAAGGCTCCTCAAAACATGGACACTTGTACAGACGAATCCTCTTTTTCCAGCAACGAGACGGAGCTGTCTGTGTCATACGAGCAGCTCATGAACGAGTATAACAATGTGAACAATGCCAATGCCGAGACGTGAAACGCGCTGCCCAGGAGGCAGCTTGGGAACTGCTCCCTGGGATGATGGGTTAGTGCTAAAAAGTGTTCTGGGAATGAGCCGATATAAAGAGAAACGGGGTGACTTTTCTTCCCGAAGAGAAATGAAAACTCCATCCAGCTGAGCTTCGTAGGATCGCATTCCATCCCGTAGACATGCCGTTTACTCTGCCCGAAGACTTGCTTGGGTTCGGCCTGCTTTTCAGGACCCGTTACAAGACTCCATGTTAAGACTGAAGGCTCCGCAAGATTTCTTCAGGAAATCTGGAGTTCATGAAGCAGAAACTGCTTACACTGGAACGATTTGTACTTTTATCCTTTTCAATGGGAAATTTTTGTGAGATTTGAATGAGTACGCACAGTCCGAGAGGACATGGGTTTAAAATAAGATGCGGTTTGTTTTGTTTTTTTTTTTTTTGTTGCTGAATGCTTTTCATTGCCTTCATTTTGAGATTCATCTGTCAAAACAAATTTTTTGTTCATGGCCATCTTCAGAGGCCAAAATTCAGCTCTGGGAGTTTGGAAAGAGAACGGGAAAAGGGTGGTGGAGGGAAGCAGGGGGACCCTCTTGTGATCAAATTGCAAAACAGAGTGAATGCATGCGACAGGAAAAATCCTCTCCTCTTTACACACAAGAAGTTAGGAACTGTTCACTGTCCTGTCTGTGAAAGCAGAGCGGCGGGTGCGTGATGGGCTTTGTCTGCATCCTGTGGTTGAGATCCACAGTGGAGACGGCCGTATTGTGGTGGATCTCTGGGTGCGAGTCCCGTTTTTCAGAGGACGTGGTAACACGAAGGCGCTTTCCACGGGTCTGCCTGGGTGCGTTCCCATCCCACTGCAGAGACTTCAGCCGGGGCCTGCTTGGTACGAAGAGTTCAAATTGAGCTTCAGAAAAAATGTTAAAAAGATTTTATTTGATTTGGCAAAGAAAGTTGTGGTCTGTTTCATCCTGCTGGACCAGCGAAGGAGCTGGTTGGAAGCTGGAACATGTTTCAGTTTCCATGACTTAACTGTAACTCCAGAATGATGTAGCCAATTTATTTTTTTTTTATTTTTTTTAAATGTTAAACTGAACTTTTTGGTGATGTTTAGGACTGCACAGAGGCAAATCCAGAGAGCTCTGGATTTCTATTGTTTTTAGAAAGGAATTCACTTGTCTTAATGCGTGCATTTTTTTTTTTTACCCTTTTTGTTGATTGTCAAACTAAGAAGATGTTGTGTTTTGTTTTCTGTTGCTCTGGTAACCTTACTGTATCTTGAGCTTCCACTGTAATTCTGAACCCATTGAGGAGAACTGTAAAGCTTGGGGAGTAGGCCCGAGCCTGTCTTGAGTGAGATGAGTTTATGGTGGCAGCCTGAGCACATAAATCTTTTTAGGATGGCGAGTATGGGCTGATCCAGGGCACGGACAGTGCGGAGCATGCTGGACTCTCTCTCTCGCCCTGTGGACCTGGTTGTGCTCCACACATTTAGAAGGGAGGGACAGAGGATCACTATTCCAGTTGTGCGGTTGGAGGCGTTGAGGACCCGTCCACTGTGAAAGCCGTAAAATATGGAAGGGGACCTGATCAGCCCTGGATTGCCATTGTGCGGACTTTCCTTGGCTAATTGGATTCCCCCTTCAGGGCACCTAATTTATCCCGGGAAAATGTGGTGTCCCCTAATTCAGGGGTATAACTTCTTTCCACCACGGTGTGGGGCATTCTTTGGAAAACATTCACCCGTCTGCAGGCGTGCTGGAGTGATTTATTACATTTAAAGGGGATTTATTAACAGTCCCCTCCACGGAGATGTGCTTATGCTAAACTCGAGTAGGACTTTGTTCTGGGCCAGTGTTCTGACTTTCTGTTCACTCCAGAAGGAACATGTGTGTTTTTTGTTTGGTTTGGATTATATAACTTCTAATGCTGCTGCTGTTGTACTTACATGTTTACAGTGGTAAATAGGCATAATTTCAGAAAAAAAACAAATATTCTTAATTATCTAACAAAAAAGGGAGAACAAAGCCATACTATTTTTTTTTTTTTTTTGGGCTCACCTCGAGCAAAGTTGCCTGTTTAGTCTCTCTGACTGTGGAAATAAGGAACAAGAAGCAAGTTGGGGGGGGGGGGGGGAAATCATGGACTAACTCCATTACATCTGTATCTGCTTTGGCATGTTTCACCCTACTTCCTATAGATTGGGGACAGAAGAAAACACTTAACCTGTTTTGTCCCGCCACCATCTGCACCTCTTACAATTATTGTAATCCAACCGCAGCTATGGTAACACTCAACGTGAAGGAGGATAGTTCAGATTATCTGCAAAAGTGGTACTGTGCTTTGCTGACTGGGATCGCTGCTCCTGGGACCAAAATGATTTAATTCTTCCTGCTGGAATTTAGGATTCAACTTTTGGTTGTCGCTGGCTTTAAATTCCTGCAGTGAGGGAGTAGCGTAGTTGGCTCTGCAGAGGTTGTGGTGGCCTCGGGTTGCCTCTCGTTATGACTCCAGGTGCCTGAAGCTGGGCCTTCCTGCACTGAAGGCTTTGCCTAGTATCTGAGGTCTCTGTGTATTTGTTAGAGGCTAGGGACGGGTTGGCGATAGGTAACCTCATAACAAAGCAGCAGGTCGACGTGCAGCTACGCTGCTGTTGTCTGTCCAAGTGCAGCAGTTTTACAAGTAACAAAACACTCCATATAATAGTGTGTCCAGTCTTCATTATTAAAATGAAAGCCAAGGGCCACTCTCTTTACATGTTTACTGAAATAATTTAAAATATTTCAATACATCTGTTGACCTAACATTTTTGTTACTTTGTTTAAATACAGCATCATAGTTAATAGGAGTCTTCCTTCCTACGGTGGCCTGCGAAGGTCTTGGAGGTGGTGAGGCCTTGTGTTTTGACAACTTCATGCTCTTGGTAGTAAGCGGCAGTGCTCGGGACTCAAAGATGTGCTGCTCTGTAGGAGAAGACCGTATTCGGTGACCTGTTCGAGTTTTTTAGTTGAAAGAGTTGCTATTCTGCTGGGGGAAATATCGACATTTGGTTTTGTTAAATCATTTGTCGTTAACCTGCCAAAAGTTAGTACTTCACTACTTAAAGATCAAAGACACGTTAAATATGAAGGCAGATAAATACCATATGGCTGTCCAGTCTGCCCCATCCACATGTCTGGCTCAGCCCCTTCCTCTCCCTCAGCAGTCCTCTTGTCATTGTCCAGGTTTTCTTGAATTTCGAAGATGCTCCTCATCTCCAGCACCTCCACGTGGCTGCTGTTCCATACAACCACCTCTTTCTATAAAGAAATTTCCTTAGATTACTCCACTTTCACCTGTTTTTGCCCTGGTTTCAGAATCTCACGAGTATGCATCATCAGTTGAGAGAATGAACAGCAAATGGTACATTCTGTTCATTTATTTTGCTGGCTAACGTCAACCATTAATGTGTAAATCGTGTTTTGTCTTAAAGTTGGCTTCCTATACAAGTAAATGGGAGTTCTGCTCCCATTCAAGGCCATGCAGAAAGGCTTATTAGACCAGAAAGCAAATGGATATCCTAGTAAGATATTTAATTGTGTGGGGATTAGTGTTCCTCCCAGGATCGAGGATAATCTTGGCCTCATTAATCAAGAGGTCATAGCCAACAGCTATCAGATGTTCCATTCCTGACTGTGCACCTCCTAAAAACTGTGCTTTCTTGACCCTGTAGGGCAAGGTGTGCTAGTGCCCTTGAAGTAGTGGCGGATGGTACGCATTCTAAATTGGTTTATGGGTGTGTTCGTTCATACATTTCAAGACGTTATTACCTTATTACCCCCACTCGCTTCAGCTTTCCTTGGTGCTCACTACTAGATGCATCTTTAGGGACGGGACACCAGCTGTCCTGCTGCTTCATGTTTGAACCTGATTAATTACAGCCCCGTTTAGATGGCTTCTCAGTTCCACCTATTTATCGAGTAATAATGTCAGCAGATCCTGGCTTTGCTGGTGCATAAGGATCCCATCTGTGGGTGATAGGCAACTGAGCAAAAGGTCTGAATCTGATCCTTCCAACTCGTAACCACAAGCCTGTCCTTGCCGGGTGAGACACAATTTCTCGTGTACCTGATGCCCAACTTTTTAAAATTCTCTTCTGTGCATTTGCAGCCCTGGCCGTCTGCTCACCACATGCGGCGTGATTTTGTAGCTGCTGCCGTTTCCCTGTTTGGCACTTGAGGCATAATGTGAAATGCAGCAAGGGAGGAGCTGTGCAGCTGAGGATCTGCAAACTGATTTATTCTCTGACCTTCGCTGTCTTGTGGAATTTTGGGGGAGGGGAT
Organism: Rhinatrema bivittatum; assembly: GCF_901001135.1. Taxonomy (NCBI): domain Eukaryota; kingdom Metazoa; phylum Chordata; class Amphibia; order Gymnophiona; family Rhinatrematidae; genus Rhinatrema; species Rhinatrema bivittatum. The sequence goes on along the minus strand of NW_021821120.1, from coordinate 41,642 downwards.
GAAAGTTTTTAGTTTTTCCGAGAATCCTGCTTTCATCTGCTGAGGGTGAGGAGGCTCCTCATGACCTGTAGCTGTTTGTATAGTGTCTGAAAGTAAAAATGCTTCCAGCTGGCCGCTGGCCATGAATCTCTTCCAGGACCTTTTCTGGATCACGACCTCTTCAATCCGTGGCCTTCACCTGACACTCTCTGAGCCACGTATTTCAGCAGGTAGCCCACTCTTGATGGTGTATCACCAGGGTGAAAAAGATCACCCATGCATTTTTTTTTCTTGTATACGTATTCCTGACGACTTAGTTGGTAACTTTTCAGATTTACTATTTAAACTATTGGTTGGGGAGCAGCTCTGTGGGTTCTTGACAGATTTGGCAGCGGTTTTGCACATTTTGCACACTACAATCGGTACGAAACGGCTGCATTTGTACATTAAGGCAGTGTTTCCCGGCCCTCTTGTGGATGTTCACCTAACTAGTCTGGTTTTCATGCTATGCATTAGATTTGTATACATTGGAGTCGCGGTGTAGGCAAATTTTTCATGCATCTTCATTGTGGCAGCCCTGAAACCCTGCCCAGGGTTGGGAAACGCTGTGCTGGGGACCTCCTGAACACAGTTACACTAAGGGGCCATGACACTGGACTTGGGATGTCACTTTTTTTTTGTTTAGCTTTTTACATTTTTTTTTTTTAAACTTCCTCCTGAGGGTGTGGGATGGACGTAAGTGGTCTTCCTGTTAGAAAGTGGTAAAGACTGTTTGCTTGTGAAAACTCATCCCTTGCCCTTGCTTTCTTTGTTTGGCTGTGACCTTGGCTGGGAGCCTTGCAGTCAGAGGTGCCCAGGTACGCTGGGCCTGTGTCACTCCGCAGAGGGCCCTTGGCCTGTATCTCTGTTCTTTTGTGGTGACTTTACTGTCACTGGAATCACACTGTATGTAAATAGTCGTTATTTGTAAAATGCTGTAATTTATTTTAATATTTTTCAATAAAGTGTAAAAGACTTTGTTTATCCCGGTCACTGGGGCGGACGCATAAAAAATGCAATGGCAAATGAACCTGTTACTGTATGCACCTGCTGGGCCCTAGTGCTCTTCAAATACAGAACCGGGAACCCACCATGCATACGCTCAATGTCTTGTCTGTGCAAAGGAAACTCTCACTCTGGGGTTTGTGGCTATCCCCGACACTTACAGCTGAGCTGATCTTTTGGAATGGTATTGTATACACGTTACTGCCTCTGGCCAGTGGAGATATCTCAGCTTGGTCTAATCTCCCCTCCTAGGACAATGTCCAACCTGCCGAGCGGGAGAAGCTGAGGGTGGTTCTGAATGCCAGGGGGAGACCTGAGCGGCGGTGAGCCAGAAGCTGTGCTGTGTGCACGTACAGACCCAGCACCGGGCAGTGATGCATGCAACAGCGCCAACATGGCTGCTGCTGCTGCTTTCAAAAGAGGAAACGGTGCTGCCCGTAGGAAGCATCGCAAGAAGGGAGAATGTCTCTAAAAACACAAAAAAACCCCACTCCTCAAAAATGCATGGCTGTACTCCAGGCTCCTGCTGCTGGTTGGACCCCCTCGACTCAGTTTGCTGTTCTGGGCCCAGGTATGGGATTCGCTAAAGGCAGGGCCAGCCCTGCTTGCCCTCTTAAGCGTCAGTCTGCTTACTGCTGAGTGGGACGAGACGCACGAGCACTGTGCATGAAGGGGCGTGCGCAGCAGTCTGCAGCCCCAGCCTGCGTGATTCGTCCCCGTTTGCTTTACAAGGCCATTCTAGCCAGGCAGGGAGTTGCTAGGGGCTTGTACCAGTTAGGAGTTTGGGCGATGGGGTCCTGCTGAAAAGGGACCTCACTTTTCAACAAGGGCCGGGAGTGGATCCGCCCCTCCTCACTATTCTTTCACATTGAACGGGGGCCTGCACAAACTTGGGAAGAGTGGTGCAGTGATGGGGTAACACTGGTTTGGGTGGGGGGTGCTAGACTGGCAGCAGCGCAGTTGGTTCTGATCCTGGTCTGTTAGGGCTGGGGTGGAGCCTGATCGTGGTTACAAATTCAGTGAGTCAGGACAAGGGGAGGGGAGGTCAGAAGTTGTACTGGGCAAGGATCACAACTACAGTAACTTAAAATATTTTTGGATTCTCCTGTGCTTCTCAAGCTGGCAGTAAAGTACCCCTAGCCAGTCTGCTTTTCAGAATCTGCATACTCATCTGCCCAATTAACTTAGCCTTATACTTCTCATCATTTCCTTACAGATCCCAGGCTTTCTTGAAGTCAGATGCTGTTTGTCTCCACCACTTCCAGTGGGAAGCTGTTCTACACATCCTCCACCCTCTCTGTAAAGAAATATTTCCTAAGATTGCGCCCGAGTCTTCCCCCTTTCACTCTCAACGCATGACCCCTAATTCCAGAGCCTCCTTTCCACTGAAAAAGGCTCCCGTCCTGTGCATGGAAACCTGAGAGATATTGGAATGTCTCCATCATATCGCCCATGTTTCACCTTCCCTGCAGAGTGCACATGTTTAGATCTTTAAATCTGTTTCCGTATACTTTAGAATGAAGACCACTGCCCATGTTAGTAACGACCCTATGGACTGACTCCATCCTGTTTATATCCTTTTGAAGGTGAGGTCTCCAGAATTGTACTCAGTATTGCAAGTGAGGTCTCACCAGGGACCTGTACAGGGGCAATATCACCTCCCTTTTTCTGCTGACCATTCCTCTCCCTATGCAGCCAAGCATCTCTCTGGCTTTTACCATCGCTTTATCCACTTTAATATCATCAGATACAGTCACCCCCACATCCTGCTCTTCCTTTGTACTTAGAAGAATTTCACCTCTGATACTTTACCTCTCCCTTGGGTTTTTGCAACCTAAATGCATTACTCGGCAGGTGGTAGCATTAAATCTTAGCGGCCTGACCTCGGATCATTCCTTGAGCTTCACTAGATCCCTTCTCATGTTTTCCATTCCTTCCTGGCTGATAATGACAAAAAAGACCAACCTTTCCTGACAATCCTTGCCTTGCGTCGCACGTGAAAGGCTGAACAGAAGCAGTCTCAGGCCTGATCGCTGAGGAACATTACTGCTAACACCCCCTCAGTGAAAACGCCATGTACTGCTAGCCGTTGTACCTCTAACCCAGTCAGTCACACGAGGTTCTATAGCAAGGGCATTCAATTTATTTATAAGTCTATGTGAGACTCTGGCAAAGGCCTTCCTGAAAGCCAAGGACGTTACATGGAGTGCTCTCCCTTGATCCAGCTCTCTGGTCACCCAATCAAAGAAATTGATCAGACGTGTCAGGCAAGAGTTACTTGTGGTGAAACCCTGCTGCCTCAGCTCTCGCAGTCCCTTGGCTTCCATAAACGGCACTAAGCTTTGTTTTAGCAGCGAGTCTGTTAGTTCCCAGGCTCTTCCTCGCTTTCACTTTTATGACTAGGAACCACATCTGCCCAACTCCAGAACTACTCCCACATTGAAAAGGTCCCCAGCGGAGCTGCCAGGACCTCTCTAAGTTCCTTTGGTGCCCTGTGATTTATCCCCTCCGGCCCCATTGCCTTATCTTACTTTCAGGCCGATAGAGTACAGCGCGCTCGGCCGCGTGCAGCGTTTAGCACACGTTTTGGCCATACGCGTTTGACATGCGTCTATTGTCCCTTATACAGCATGGGGTTTAGGGCATCAAAGGTGGGGCCAACCCCCCCCCCCCCCCCCCGAAAACTAATAGCGCTCATCACATGCATGAGCTTATTAGTTACTCGTCTGGGATACTCTCAGAAATTAACGCCTGCCCAAGGGCAGGTGTTGAAACTTAAGTAACCCGGAAAAGTGTACACAAAAGCAAAAAATAGTGCTTTTCTGTAAATCTGTGCTATTAAGTGGGAGGAACCAAAAATTAAAATAAAAAAAAAAAAATCTTCCCGCCAGTCAGCGGGTTAGAAAAACGACGCTCAGTTTTACCGCAGTCCTAAGCTGTGGCTAGCGGTGGGTTTGAAAACCGACGCTGGTAAAACTGAGCGTTGGTTGTCGGAACTTGCTGACATCAGGAGGGGCTCGGGATGCGCTCTTGTCCCTAGGCCTCCTTTTATTAGCGCGACGCCTCCATTTAAATCGAGAATTGTGCGCCCAGGACAGGTCCTCGCCTGGGAGCGCTGGCTCTCCCCTCCGCTTTTTACAGTTTCGGCCTGTTTTAGTTGAGTTAGCTCCTCACGAACGCACTGTTCTGAAAAACAATTGAGGGTTACCTCGCTTCCGGTCTTCGTTGTTTTGTTTTAGGTGATCCTGCCCCAGGCTCTTCCGCCGTGAACACCGCACGGAAATATTTCTTAAGCAATCTTGCTATTTCCTCATCAGCCTCTTCACCTCTGCGCCTCACAATGCCACTTTTACACTTTCTTCCATCACTAATATATCTATAAAAAAAAAAAATCTTATTCCTCCCTTTTTACGCTATTTGCTATATTTTCTTCCTTTTGAATTTTTATCTGCATGACTGCTTTGCCAGATCTTGTCTCCTGTCTTCCTCTATCTGTGATCACGTGTGGGTGATGAACGCTAACCTTTTCTCCCTTACCTAAGCACATAAGAAATTGCCACGCTGGGTCACACCAAGGGTCCATCAAGCCCAGCATCCTGTTTCCAACAGTGGCCAATCCAGGCCATAAGAACCTGGCAAGTACCCAAACATTAAGTCGACTGTGGGTTGTTGGTTTTTTTTTAATAGAACCACAGTTGTCTTCTTCCTTTTTCCCTTTATTTACTTTTCTTAGGACAGAGTAGTGGCCCTTCTGCTCTGCCTTTTTAAGTTTTGCCCATTGCCCTGCCTTTCCCATCCCGCTGCTGACTCCTTGAGATCCTCCCCCATTTTTTAGAAAGTGAGTTAGTTTTCCTGATGTCTCTGATTCACTCTAATTCTGCATCACTGGAGCTCAGGTACTTGTCCACTAAAAGAGCAGCGATGCTGTCGTGGTTGGCAAGCGGCAGGTTCTGGGTGGGCTCGCCGGATCCAGCATGTACCTGCTTCTTGCAATACCGCAGCGGGGATATCCCCCATTACCAGCCCGCACCTCTCCTGTCCCAGCAAGCCTGAGCCCATTCTCCCTTCCCTCTGTAGATTACACCAAGCTAAAGAGATGTTCCTCTTTCCAAATCAACCCAGCGTGCCTTCTCCTTACCTTGTAAGCCCAGGAATGCGTTTGCTTTACTTTTTTTTTTTAATACCATGCCTCCTACCTTTTTTGTTTTATGCACATTTCTCTCATGCATATTTATTGTGGATTTCCTGAAAATCAGACTTGGCTAGGGCTTGCAGCAGCAACAGTGTGGGAGCTGGGGCAGCACTGGGCCGCTGCTGGGGAGGCCTGCTTTTTCCATAAGCTGCAAGATGGGAAAAGTCCTTTGCTAGATCAAGCAAACATAACAGCAGCAGCAGAAGTAACTACACCCCGCTGTCCTTACTGCTTTCCCTCCCCCCTGGGCTGCTGTCCTTGCCTGCTTGATGATACCATTAGCAGGACGTGAGGCCTTGTGTGAAAACTCAAACGCAGCCTCATTCAGCCTCGACTTCCATGAATGTGTAGGACGCGCATGAGCCAAAAAGGAGCCTGCGGGTCCCAAGCGTGAAACCTTACTGCATGTGCTTTCAGAGAGAGCCTTCATCCTTTTTCACCAATCCTTCCCTAGAGGCAGGGGAAGAAAATAATTCTCCGTCCTGCTGCTCTACCTCAGAAAGAGGCTCTGCCTGAGCCTCTTCTCTTCCCCATCCAAGAAGCTACCCACGGCTTCTCCCTACTCGCCAGGCCCAGCAGACCAAGCTTTATGGCCCTCTCCAGGCAGATTTAAGGAAAGGTTTAATAAGCTGGGCAGGAGTTACCGCACCGCTAGAAGATGAAAACCAGCTCATTGTTTGGAAGGGAGAGAGGCCGAGGCATGGTTGTGCCATATTATTCTCAGGTACACAGGGGAGGGGGATCTGAGATCTACAATTTGACATTATTTACTTAAAAAAAAAATTTGTATTCCACTCAGTGCAACAATTTGTTCTAGGTGCATCACTGCCAAAGCTCAAAATGTCACCATGCACACGTTTCCAGAGCTACACAACCTCCCTCAGCAAGAAACATTACAAAAGTGAATGTGAAATAACAACATTCAGGCTCGCAGCAGGGGATCACTAACTGAATCTAGAAGCTACAGCGCAGGTCTGCACATAATTTATTAAAAACTTTATAGGCAGCCGTTTCACGGGGATGGCTTCATCTGTGTCCTATGCCACTGCTGCCCTGTCAGCAAGGATGGTAGGCTGGTACTAGTCTCTACAGCAATCTTTTTAATTGTAATACTATTTATTTTTATAATGTGATGGGCTGTATGCAACCGGGATAAGTATTAAGGTGCAGTAAGTTCCTCCCCTAAATGGATAACTGAGCCAATGTCGGATAAAAGTGATTTGCCAAGGGTCACAAGGCAGGATTTGAACCTTGGCTTCCCTGGTTCATGGCCCAGTACTCTGACCACATGCTCACTCATCCTCCAAGGATTTGAAGGCATATTCTGCAGTAAGCGGTGAGAGAGGCAGCCATATACTTAGGCAATTCACCTAGACAGGATTTTAGACAGTGCTGGGGAGGAGCCGGCTGTCGTGGTACATGTGGGCACCAATGACATAGGAAAATGTGGGAGGGAGGTTCTGGAAGCCAAATTTAGGCTCTTAGGTAGAAAGATTAAATCCAGAACCTCCAGGGTAGCATTCTCTGAAATGCTCCCTGTTCCACGCGCAGGTCACCAGAGGCAGGCAGAGCTCCGGAGTCTCAATGCATGAATGAGATGATGGTGCAAGGAAGAGGGATTCAGTTTTGTAAGGAACTGGGGAATCTTTTGGGGAAGGGGGAGTCTCTTCCGAAGGGATGGGCTCCAACTTAACCAGAGTGGAACCAGACTGCTGGCGCTAACCTTTAAAAAGGAGATAGAGCAGCTTTTAAACTAGAACAAAGGGGAGAGCAACAGCGCATGGTTTGGACGGTGATATCTTCAAACACTGCTAATGAAACAGGAAAGTTAGGGCATCCCAACAGAGCTCTATGTGCTTTAGTGTAAACTGGTGTTACTACAAAGTCTAAGGATGTTAATAATTTTCATGTTAAGTTTGAAGTATAGGAACCTTTGGACTGAGAAGCTATAATGCAAGTCATGAGAGTTGTGCCACGGAGGGGAAAGGACTGGGGAGAAGGGATAATGGGAAATGAGGAGTTTGTTTCTTGCACAATGGTGTTTGTATGTATAGTTGAAGAAATACTGAAAATGAAAAATAAAGATGATTTTTAAAAAAGTAGTCCACTTGCCTATAAGTAAAAAAACAGCTGTGTTAAAAGATTCCAAATTATCCCTAGCAACTGATAAGCACGCTGTTAATATGAACAAAAAAAACACACTTTGAAATGTCTGTATGCCAATGCCAGAAGTCTGAGAAGTAAGATGGGAGAGTTAGAGCCAATAGCAGTGAATGAAGAGGTAGAAATATTTGGGATCGCAAAGATGTGATGGAAAGAAGATAAACAATGTGATAGTGCTACACCATGGTACAAATTATATTGCAATGATAGGAGCAACTGGATGCAGGGTGGCACTTTATGTCTGGGAGGGTATAGAGTCCAACAGGATAAGGATCCTTCGAGAGACTAAATGCTCAGTAGAATCTTAATGGGTAGAAATCCCATGTGTGTTGGAGAAAGGTATAGTGATAGGAGTATACTACCATCCACCTGGCCAAAATGATTAGACAGACAATGAAATGCTAAGAGAAATAAGGGAAGCTAATCAATTATCCCAGTGGTGAATGGGTAAATGTAACATCAGCACATGCTAGGGAGATAAATTTCCTGGATAGAATAAATGAGAGCTTCATGGAATGATTGGTTCAGGAACTGATGAGAGAAGGAGCTATTTTAGATCTAATTCTTAGTGGAATGCAGGATTTGGTGAGAGAGGTGTAGTGGAGGGGCCACTTGGCAATAGTGATCATAACATACATTTATTGAAAACATTAACATTCCACAGCCAGGCTAAGCAGATCACAATAAAATATTGACAAAAAAATGGAGCACAACTCAAAAACATAACAGTCCCTCACTCTCTGAGTCAGCATATGCTGAAAGGCTTCATAAAATAGAAAACGTTCCACTGCCTTCCGGAATAGTTTACAATCAGGTACTCTAAAATCTAACTATTCCAGAGCAGCACTCTGCCGATCAAAATAGAATGCTGTCTAGCTTCCTGGAAATGCACCGTCTTGGGTGATGGAATTTCCAAATAACGCATATCAGCAGATTATAAAGATCTTTTTGGAATATAGGCCTTAAAGAGATGAGACAAGAAGGATGGAGCTTATCCCTGAAGTGACTTGTGAATCAACATTAAAAAATTAACTCTTTGCTCCACTGAAGCCGACAGAGCAAAGGAGTCACCTGGTCTCATTAAGAGGTCCTCTATCCTTGCTGCAGTATTCTGCAGGCGCTGTAATGCATGCACTCTGACATTTGGTAATCCCAGGTAAACAGAATTCCCATAATCAAACGTGGTCAAAATGAATGCTTGAACGATAGTCCTATAATCAGATTGTTCAACTAACGGTCAAAGATAGCGTAACTATTTGAGCTTAAAATAACCCACTGATAATATAGATTTTAACTGTTGCCTACATGACAAAAGAAGAATCAAAATAAAAGCCTAGATCATGAACGTAATCCTGGAACATAATCCAATTTGACTTAATGACTGGAAGGGGAACAATAAGTAAATCTATAGCTCTAGCACTAAACTTTCAAAAGGGAGACTTTGATAAAATGTGGAAGATAGAAAGAAAACTCAAAGGTGCAGTTATAAAGGTTAAGAGGATACAACAGGTATGGACATTATTTAAAAGTACTATTTTAGAAGTGCAGTACAGATATATTCTATGCAATAAGAAAGGTGAAAGGGAGGCCAGCTTGGTTAAAAGGTGAGGTGAAAGAGGCTATTTTAGCCAAAAAAACTTCCTTCAAAAATTGGAAGAAGGATCCATCTGAAGAAAATAGGAAAAGGCATAAGCATTGGCAAGTTAAATGTAAAACCGATGACAAGCTAAGAGAGAATTTGAAAAGAAATTGGCTGTAGAGGTAAAAACTCACAATAAAACGTTTTAAAATATATCCGAAGCAGGAAGCCTGTGAGGGAATCGGTTGGACCATTAGATGATCAAAGGGTTAAAGGGGCACTTAGAGAAGAAAAGGGATTGTGGAAATACAATGAATTCTTTGTGGCTGAATGAAGATGTTTGGGAGATACCCATTCCGGAGACGCCAAGCGTGCACTGCATCAAATCATGCTGAACCTGGAAGATGTAGTAGGCCAGATTGACAAATTGAAGAGTAAAAAATCTCCTGGACCAGATGGTATACACGCCAGGGTTCTGAAAGAACTCAAAAATTAAATTTCACATCTGTTTCTAGTAATTTGTAACCCATCATTAAAATCATCCATTGCACCTGAAGACTGGAAGGTGGCCAATATAAAAAAGGCTCCAGGGTAATCTGGGAAACTACAGACCAGTGAGCCTGATTCAATGTCAGGTAAAATCATGGAAACTATTCTAAAGATCAAAATCACAGAGCATCGGCCGCTGCAAGGGTATTAGGCACCCTAGGCAAACCTTACAGCCTGGCGCCCCCTCCCCCCACATCTCCATACACAATTTTAAATTATGCATTTTTAACATATTTTACATGAAAAATGACATGCTGAGGTAAAATTAATATACACGTTGTGATAACTTCATGCACTGTTGTGATGCCAACAAGAAAACTTTGCATCTTGGAATTCATATGGCATCATACCTATTATGATATGTTTCGGCATGGTCCTCCCATATCAACACAGTACTCAAAGAATAACAACCCTACCTATGAAAAAGAATACCACAAATATTACACCAGAATCTAAAATATCACTACACCTCCTATCTGGAAAACAGAACAGGCCAAGCTACTACAGATCCCTACAGAGAAACCACATGCTAAAAGAATGCTTCCTCTCAGTCTTTGCATGCAGAACACAAACTCTCACCAAACACAGAATAAAGCCACATAAAGTATAAATAGAAATGTGCAGACAAAAACTAAACTGTAAAACATATCATGCCAGACTCTATAAAGTGCAACAATGAAAAAACAAAAATGTCACCATTCCTCATGAAACAATAAAATCAAGATATATAAATCATTAATCATAAAAGTAAAATCATATTAATAAAATAATTTCAAAACAGCTGATGAATAGAATATCCAAACATTAAAGACTCATGCAAAATTTGAAAGATTTACCAAACACCAATAAAAATATTTAAAAAAGCAAACACATAAACACTACTCAATAATTAAAATAAGGATAAAAAATATCCCACAATCCATAGCTTGGAACTTTTGATTTTCAGTCTGAGCTTGTCATGGATTAATGAGAGGAGGGGGTGGCTGTGATACAAAGACTTTCTGCTCTCTCTCACATACACACGCTCCAACACAGGCATACTCGCTTGCTCAAACATATTCATACAAACACTCACTTTCTTCCCCACATGCTCTGTCACACACACACACACACACACACATATGCTCTCTCCTCCATATGCTTTCACATACACATACACTTGTTCTCTCTCTCCCCTACATGCTCTCTCTCCCCCCACAGGCTCTCACCCCACACTCACTCTTCCTCACATGCTCTCTCTCACAAACATATATTTTTTTTTCCCCCCACATGCTCTCTCTTCCCATATACTCTCATATACACATGCGCTCACACATGCTCACAAGCATATATATTTTTTACTCTCCATCCTAGGTGTAGGTAGCAGCAGCAGCTTTCTTCTTGGACTTCCATGGCATCAGGAAGCCTCCACTGTCTTCCTCGTTCAGCAGAGATGCTCCTCTTTTCTGCAGCACGCCCAGTCAATCCTGCCTTTCTCCTGCCACGTAGCCTGGCTGACTGGTGCCTCTCTCCTGCTGCGTGGCCTGGCCAATCTGTGCCTCTCTCCTGCTGTGTGGCCCGGCCGATCTGTGCCTCTCTCCTGCTGTGTGGCCCGGCCGATCGCTGCCTCTCTCCTTCTGCGCAGCCCGGTCGATCGCTGCCTCTCTCCTGCTGCGTGGCCCGGCTGATCTGTGCCTCTCTCCTGCTGCGTGGCCCGGCCGATCGCTGCCTCTCTCCTTCTGCGTGGCCCGGTCGATCGCTGCCTCTCTCCTTCTGCGCGGCCCGGCTGATCGCTGCCTCTCTCCTTCTGCGTGGCCCGGTCGATCGCTGCCTCTCTCCTTCTGCGTGGCCTGGCTGATCGCTGTCTCTCTCCTTCTGCGTGGCCCGGTCGATCGCTGCCTCTCTTCAGCTGCACAGCCCGACCGATCCTGCCTCTCTCCTATCGTGCAGATGGCTGCTGCTGCAATTGACCCTCTCAGTCTTTTCTTCTGGCCACTCCTTCCAGCTACGACAATTGGGCATCCTTCTTCCTGCCCATGCAGGCCCATAACACATTTCCTCTTCAGGTCCTCGAGGGCTAGAAGAAGGAGGTCCAATTGCTTAGGTCAGTGGTTCTCCACCTTTTTCTCTGTCAGGACACACCTGATAGATGGTCCTCACATGCGTGACACACTGACCACATGACAGTCACAGGGCTAACCCCACCCCGACCCTCAGTAATGGCTATAAAGCAGAGCTAGAACATTCCCCGTACAACTCACCATACAATAATGATATTCTGGTGTTATCTCTAACAGCAACACAAACTCCCTCTACTACCAGGTGCAATAACCCTACTTATAAAAAGACAGCAGTTCTCCACCAATGCATGTCCTCTTGAGAAAACACAACAAATAAAATGAGGTATTTTATGTGCCTACGTGCCAGTTAAATATCTCATCTCGGTCATACACACAAGATCGACCTTCACCAAGTACAGAAAGACCACAAATTACAAATATGGAGACAAACTGGAATGAAAACCCAAAAAATGCCACTCTGTGTGCAGAGCAAACCTGGAGAAATGGAAACAGAAATATAGCACCTAACAAGTCCCAGGATCTGCAATAATGCACACAAACTAATCCGCACAAAGTTATACCTGCGTTATGGCATGCACTCCAACAGTAACAATCCTGCCTATGAAAAAGCACCACTACAAATATTTATCCAAGCCCTAAACACTAATACACCTCTTATTAGGAAAACAGAGCATGCCAAGCTGTTATCGATCCCCACACAGAAATAATTGTAAAACTATATGAAAAAATGTTTCAAAACAGCCGATGAACAGAACATCATCTAACAATTAAAAACTCTTAAAAATTATTAAAAATTTTTCAAACACCAATAAAATATTTCAAAACAGCAGACACATCACATAATACCCAATAATTAAAATGGTAGTCAATCAAGAAAAATGAACTTAAAAAGCCACCTTTACTTACCCTCTCCAGCAGTTCTCCTACTCCTTTCCCTTGCAGGCCACACAAGAAGCAGCAGTAGCTGCTCAAGCTGTCTTCACAGTCCTCTTCCTCAGGGACCACAACCAGTCTCTTTCTCTCACACACACACCAGTCACACCCTCAGGACCAGTTTCTGTTTCTTATACACCAATCATCTCCCCAACCAGTGTCTCTCTCTCTCTCACACACACACAAGCACACACATACTAGTCATCTCCCTGATCGGTCTTTCTCACGCATACACACGTCACTTCTCTGGCCAGTCTCTCTCAATCACACAATGCTCTCGCTCTCTTTTACTTACATACAGGCTTTCAATCACACACTTGCTCTCTCTGTTTCACTTTACACACAAGCTCTCAATCACACACATGTTCTATCTCACTTGCAAACAGGCTCAATCACACACATGCCCCCTCTCTCACAGCCACAGCCAGCCAAAAACATACTCCATCTCTCGCGCACACACACACAAGCAACCTCCCTGACTCACATATACACCACACACATACATGAAGCAGCTTCCCTGTCTCACATACACATTACACTCTCACAGAAGCACCTTCCCTGTCTCACACAAAAGCACCATTCCTTTCTCACATACTACCACATATACACACACACACACACAGAAGCACCATTCCTTTCTCACATACACACACACACACAAGCACCATTCCTCTCAGACACACACCATTCCTTACGCACACGCACCATTCCTCACACACACACACACGCACCATTCCTCACACACACACGTGCACCATTCCTTACACACATACACACACACGCACATGCACCATTCCTTACACACACATGCACACGCACCATTCCTCACACACACATGCACACACGCACCATTCCTCACACGCACACACGCACCATTCCTCACACACACACACGCGCACACGCACCATTCCTTTCACACACACACGCACCATTCCTTACACACGCACCATTCCTTACATGCACCATTCCTCACACACGCACACACACACGCCCCATTCCTTACACGCACCATTCCTCACACACGTACACACACACGCACCATTCCTTACACGCACCATTCCTCACACACACACACGCACACACACAGGCACCATTCCTTACACACGCACACGCACCATTCCTTACACACACGCACACGCACCATTCCTTACACACACACACCATTCCTTTCACACACACACACACACACACACCACAAGCACCATTCCTTTCTCTCTCACTCTCACACACACACAGCCCCCCAGCTGAACAGTTCATCTTTGGCCCGTCAACCTGGTCTCCGGCGGTGGCGCCAGGTCGAGAAGCGCTGGCCTGGTCTCCGGCGGTAGGCCAGGTCGAGAAGCGCTGGCCTAGGTCCTGCAGCTGCCACCAGTGTCTGGAATCGGGACAACATTTTTTCACAATTCTGAGCAGGTCTGATGGAAGCAGTAGGTGGCTGCTGGGTTGCCCCTAACCCTGTGGCACCCTAGGCGATCGCCTAGTGCTTCCACCGGCCCTGCAGATCATAAAGAAAGACATGGTTTAATGGAACACAATCAACATGGATTTACCCAAAGGAAGTCTTGCCTCACAAATCTGCTTCATTTTTATTAATGGGTTAATAAACATGTGGTTAAAAGTGAACCGGTAGATGTGGTGTATTTGGATTTTCAGAAGGCGTTTGACAAAGTCCCACATGAGAGGCTTCTAAGAAAATTAAAAACTCATGGGATAGGAGGCGATGTCCTTTCATACACTGCAGTAACAGGAAACAGAGCATAGGATTAAATGGTCAATTTTCTCAGTGGAGAGAGGTAAACTGTGGATTGCCTCAGAGATCTGTACTTGGACCGGTGCTTTTCAATATATTTATAAATGATCTGGAAAGGAATACGACGAGTGAGGTTATCAAATTTGCAGATGACCCAAAATTATTCAGAGTAGTTAAATCATAAGCAGACTGTGATACATTACAGGAGGACCTTGCAAGACTGGAAGATTGGGCATCCAAATGGCAGATGAAATTCAATGTGGACAAGTGCAAGATGTTGCACATAGGGAAAAATAACCCTTGCTGTAGTTACACGAGGTTAGGTTTCATGTTAGGATTTACCACCCAGGAAGAAGATCTAGGTTTCATAGTGGACAATACATTGAACTTGTTGGCCCACTGTGCTGTGGCGGTTAAAAAAGGAAACAGCATATTAGGAAAGGAATGGTGAATAAAATGGAGACTATCATAACGCCTCTGTATCGCTCCATGGTGAGACCGCACCTTGAATACTGTGTACAATTCTGGTCGCCGCATCTCAAAAAGAATACAGAAACATTGGGGAAGATACAGAGAATGATGACCAAAATGATAAAGTAGATGGAACCATTCTCCTATGAGGAAAATCTACAGAGATTAGGAGTCTTCAGTGTGGAGAAGAGATGGCTGAAGGGAGATGATGGGGTTCCTGCCCCGCAGCCGTAGGAGGAAGCAAGCCAGCAGCATGGAGCGTCTCCTGCAGTTTGGGGAGGAGCCAGAAGGCAGCCAGGGCTGCGGTGATGAGAGAGGAGGATCCCGGGTGAATTGTGCCAGGGCCGGGCCACTTTAATTTAATTTAGCAGCGGCAGCACTGGAGCCACTGCTGCTGCCCAGTGGAAGCCATGGTTCAGCGCCGGTAACACATGGGAAGGTCCCCAGTGTCATCAGGAGGCGGGCTGCAAGCGGAAGTGAACCATGAGGTCACTTCCAGCTGATGGCTGAATTGAGGCAATTTTCAAACAGAAAAAAAAATAGAGCAGCAAAAAAATCTAAAACTGGCAGCTTCTGGGTGAGGGGAGCCAGGGTTTGGCACCCACGTGAGTCTGAAGGGTCTGGGTGAACATCACCTGACCCAAGTTATAAAGGGTCCCAAGTCTTAGTTTAAACTGCAAAATGTGGGAAAATAAATATTGGGAACAGGTCAGTGGGACCTCTCCAGGTGGCCACATGTGTTTGGGCACTGATTACCCCGGTTTCCAACGGTTGTCCATACTTCTTAAACAGCCCGAATTGGACCTAAGTGAGAGCGCTGATCAGGTGAGAGAGGACTCAATATCTCCACGCTGCCCTTCACCAGCTTTTGGAGGGGTTTATCTGGACTCAGGATCTGATAGTTTGGGAATAATGTGAGAAGTGATTCAAAACAGTTATAACAACAGGCAGATCCTGTTCCAAAGCCCAGGGCATTCAAATAAGAAGTTAGAAGAATTCTTAAATAACTTTCATTTGGGAAAAATCTGTTGGGGAAGAGTTAATTTTATTAGGATACTGTATAACCTATTTTACACCAAAAGTCGGAGTCTGTGACATTGGGAAATACCGTGAATCACTTGAAATTGGAGGGAAAATATGATTTATTGCTGAAAATTCTTATCAGTCTATATGCAAATTAGTTAACATCCATCATTTTGTGAGAAGAGGGCGAGGACCTGTGAGAAGGCAGGTGGAAGCATAGGCCTGAGACCACAGCAAGTTAATTAATCTGGCCCTGGTATAGATTCTTTAAGGTCTTCAAAAATTCCTAAAAGACTATCCCAATAAGTTAATATAAAGGAGGGGGATGTTCCTGTACTAAAACATATTAAAACGTTTCTCCAGAGCATCATCAGGGATTATTTAAATTCATGGCATCATCAGTATCCTGATCACACTGAAAGGTGCCAGTTTAGAATCCATTGTGGTGTTTAAAGCAGTCTCTGAGGAGATAAGGTAAAAGTGTCAGAAAACTCAAAAAAATAGGAGCAGAGCGAGGTCAGGCCTACTACTCTGTGTGAGAGTATAGTGTGAAGGTGAGTGTTTTAGTGAAAGTGTATCTGTTTGGCTTGAAAGAAACGTAAGGAAGTCCAGCATAGCCAACGTAAATATTAAAGTGTGGCTGACACGCAGGTTTTAAAAGTCAGCCCTGGCAGAACAGAGAATGAATGAGTGTAAGTGAGAGCGATAGGAAAGAAACTTATGAAATAGATTCTCATAAATGAGGGAAATTAAGCTGTTAACTTCTGCCTAAACCTTTCACAACAGTGATAGCCGAAGTATAATCTTCCCTGCTTCAAAAGGGAGAATATTCAGAAAACTCATTATCTGTGAAGAGAATCACAGTTCTTGTATGATTACTTCCTCAACTCTCATGATCATAGAATCAGGATAATACAGTAACTGAAGAAGAAGCAGGCTATCCTGTTAAGGTATAAGAGCCTTGGTTTAAAACCTAGTGCCTGACTTTGTAGCAGGAGTGTGTGAAGACTTTCAAATTTATCTGGACATGAAATGGTACAAACTCAAAGGTTTATCTGACGTGGGAAATAATTGAATAAATAAGGCTGTTGAGAATTTAAGGCTAATCCTCAATAAAGAGAGGGAGAGAACACACAGTTTTTGGGAAAAAAAAATACTGAGATCGCTTCACACACGGGTATCGAGCCGCTGAAAAGTGTGAGCCAACCCAGGAGAAGGAGAGCTGACAACCTGTGAATAGTTCCAACCTCTAAAAGCCACTGTATGTCAGACTCCCGCTATTAATATAAAGTGAGCGATTGTGTCCGATGCAGTGACCAGAGAGAGAGGCTGTGTGAGAGAGGTTTTTTTTTCTTTCCTCACATCCATTTGTCAGATTCCTCTGTGCTCTAGTTAGGATAGGGAAGTTGAATTATTATTTTGTTTTCCACAATTAGCCAGCAGAATTGCAGGAAGAACTCGTGGACATACACGACGGGGACACATATTTAGTACGCCCTTGGAAGAGAAGCGTGGAGGAATATTCTATTATTTTCAAGCATAGTTAGGAAGTCATCTGTGCCAGAAGACAATGGCTCTCAATCCAAAGCAGAGGCCCGGAGCCAGCAACGCACACAAAGCGAGGTCGAGGGGAACAGAGATTTCTTTCTGCAGACTGGATTCAGCCACGTGCACACTCACCTCCAAGTCTAGGTAGCCTTCAGGAACTGACATCATCACAGAAAGCACAGAGAAAAAGAAAGCGAGTGAGACATTAAAGGCAGAGACATAGTGTTAATGAAATAAGAAAAGAGCATACACTCCAGAAAAAAACCAGGACTAACAGGGACTGGAAAACACAGAGAAAGAGCATGTGAGAAAAAGAAAAGGATAACAGAAAACATAGAGACAGACAAGCAAGGAGCTACATATTTTTTCTTCTTACCTGCACTTCTGGTTGGTATCCATCCTCGGCTGTGTGAAGGTTAGCGGCTGAATGAGCCCTTTTTGTGCTGCAGCGTAGTTGCTGCCTCGGGGGCAAACTCATGAGGCCTATGCCGGCAGCTGGCGAATGCACCCTGTAATGGGGACAGCGTGGAGCTTCACCGCTGCCAGCCGCCTTTCCTGCAGCTTGAGCCCTTGGGTTCTGGCAGGACTTAGGCAGGTCCCTAAGGTGGTGAAGATAACTAAAATCCAAAAGCTTACCTGGCTCAGGGCAGGCAGCAGATTAATGGAGTTAGTGACAGGCCAAGGTTGGGGGCAGGCAGCTAAAAAGCCTGGTCAGGGGCAGGTGGCAGGCAATCGTGGTCAGGTCCAAGCAAGAGGTCAAGATCCAGAGAGTCAGGCCAAGGGTAGACAAAGACCCACTGAAGACACTGGACAAGACGCATAAGATAAGGTGAAGCCGGACAAGGTGGGCTGGACGAGGAAGGCTGGAGAAGACAAGGCAGGAAGGCAAGGCTGGATGAGAAACAAACCCAGGAATCAGGAACACTAGGCAACACGCACTGCAAGGCAGGAGACCCATTACTAAGGCAAGGTAACGCTACAAGGTCCTTGCTTTAAATAGGCCGGTCTGCCTGACATCATCGGAGGGAGCCGCTCAGCGTTACCTGCCACGGGGCCCATATAATGCGCACATATGCACGCATGCCTAAGGAGGTTCCAGGACAGGAGCAGCATGGCGGCATGTGGTGGCGCGTTCGGCAGTGCTGAGGAGACAGTGGCGTCCCAGCTGCAGGAGCGTGCCAATGGCGTCAGGGTGAGTACAGTGGCTCGCTGAGCCGTGTTCCTAACAGGCTGCATCTGAAAGATAAAATTTTAACACAAAGGCTCACATGCTTTAAAGTAACATCAGTTAGTATATCTTAGAGAAAGTGCAACAGGTTATATTAAATATACTTATTTGATTGTTTTAGTAGATGGTTGGGAGAGCCAGTTCTCTTCAGGGTTCAGGATAACTGTAACTGACAAAGAGATTCAGGCCGATGCAATACGGTGCGCTCAGCTGAGCGCAGGACTTTACTGGCGCTTGGACGCGTGTTTTGGACGCACGTCCAAAATCTCTCATGCAATGAGGGGATTAGCGCGTCCAAAACATGCGTCCAAACCAGCGCAAAGCTAATAGTGCTCATCACATGCAAATTCGTATTGATGACGCTATTAGCTATTACCCCTCCCAAATAAAAAAAAAAGAGTTCCCAACGCGCACATTTTTACTCTCAATAATTAATGCCTGCCCTGGAGGAGGCCTTAATTCTTGAGGAGCCCCAAAAGTTTACAGAAAAGCAGAAAATATTGTTTTTCTGTAGGTCCTCTGATTTAATATTGTGGCGATTTAATTGTATTTATTTAGGAGTTTTATATACCGTCGTTCCAAGATTGGATCACAACGGTTTACAAAGTCATCTTTGGGTTTCTGGGTCAACATTCCCATTTTAGGTCAGCATCCATTCTCTGGGTTAATGCAAACCCCATAATCCATAGTCGAGTTCATATTCATGCCTTATCTAGTTTCTTTCAATTCTGAATACTAATTCTAGGTCAAAACAACATCGTCAAGTATGCGATAATTAAGCTGCTATTTCATTTCATTATCCTATGTGCCATACTCATAATGTAGTCTTTTACCTTTTATTAGTCGGAGGAACCTAAAAAAGAACAGAAAAAAAAAATGTCGCCGGCGGACAAGTTAGGAAAACGGACGCTCAATTAACGAGCGTCCATTTTCCTGACCCATGGCTGTGCACAGGTTAGGAAAAAGGACCCTCGTAAAATTGAGCGTCCGTTTTCTTAACCAGTTGACACCCACCTCTCCTGGGTGCCCAACGCCGAGGAGGCGCTAGGGATGCAAAATTATCCCTAGCGCCTCCTTTCTACCACGGCAGCCCCTTTAAATATTAGATCAGGTGCCCAGGAGAGGTGGATCGGCGCGTATTAAGAGAGCGGGCCCTCAGTCACGAGCGCCCGTTTAACTTGCGCCAATACTGCATCAGCCTGATTGGTTTAATGGTGAAAAGGTTCACAGCGTACCTACAATGTATTCAGAATTTGCTATTAACTATTCCATCTTGTTTTAATAAATTGGCATTTAAGTTATAGTACTTGTATTGCTTCCATCTGGTTCTGTTTCTCTTCGAGTCTGTCTTTCCTCTCTACCCCTGGGAGACTGTGTGGGTGGGTTTCATTCCTGTTTATTTTAAAAATACCCACCAGGATGAAGAGCAAACTTTTTCTCTATTTTGGGGATCACCTGATGGTGACCTACTCATTACCATCAGAAACCCCCCCAAATTACCATAGCCACTGAATCGGGAGTGTCCTCACTCCAAAGTGATAGGTTTCACAGATAATAGGAAAAGAGTGATGTTTGCAGAACGATGAAACAAGTTTGAAATAAATGTGAAAAATAGCAAGCACGTTCTCTCTTGATAAACAGTAGTAGCAGGATAGCACATTGTGCTCAGAATCCCACCAGTGTCACCACGGGTGGGTAAGAGAGGAAAGGTTGTGTCCGGCAATATCACATACTGCCACCAGAGGGAGCCGGTATGACTATCAGAGCATGGCACAGGAGATAGAAAGTACCAACATCTATTACCGTAGACTGATAAGAAGAAGGCTGGACTCATTCATGGAGTTTTCTGGACTAGTAAAGTACCCCCACCCTACAAAATCCAGGGATTATAACCAAAACATTTCCTTCCCTTTTTAATTTTACCATGCTAAACACCACCATATTTGAGAGGGAAATAAGTAGGCAGGCCAAAATGACTCGTCACTGCAGTTGCTTAGTAACAGAGAAGCGAGCAGAGTGCAAGTGTAAAACGTGAGATCACAAGTCTGAAAAGCAGGTTGTGGCACTGGGAATCATAGAACCTCACACACGGCTATACCACTAGGGAGCACTGCAGGGAGTGTGGGACCCTCACATGGGGCTGTACCACTAGGGAGCACTGTAGAGAGAGTGGGACCCTCACATGGGGCTGTACCACTAGGGAGCACTGCAGGGAGAGTGGGACCCTCACATGGGGCTGTACCACTAGGGAGCACTGCAGGGAGTGTGGGACCCTCACATGGGGCTGTACCACTAGGGAGCTCTGCAGGGAGTGTGGGACCCTCACATGGGGCTGTACCACTAGGGAGCACTGTAGAGAGAGTGGGACCCTCACATGGGGCTGTACCACTAGGGAGCACTGTAGAGAGAGTGGGACCCTCACATGGGGCTGTACCACTAGGGAGCACTGCAGGGAGAGTGGGACCCTCACATGGGGCTGTACCACTAGGGAGCACTGCAGGGAGTGTGGGACCCTCACATGGGGCTGTACCACTAGGGAGCACTGCAGGGAGTGTGGGACCCTCACATGGGGCTGTACCACTAGGGAGCACTGTAGAGAGAGTGGGACCCTCACATGGGGCTGTACCACTAGGGAGCACTGCAGGGAGAGTGGGACCCTCACATGGGGCTGTACCACTAGGGAGCTCTGCAGGGAGTGTGGGACCCTCACATGGGGCTGTACCACTAGGGAGCACTGTAGAGAGAGTGGGACCCTCACATGGGGCTGTACCACTAGGGAGCACTGCAGGGAGAGTGGGACCCTCACATGGGGCTATACCACTAGGGAGCACTGCAGGGAGTGTGGGACCCTCACATGGGGCTGTACCACTAGGGAGCACTGTAGAGAGAGTGGGACCCTCACATGGGGCTGTACCACTAGGGAGCACTGCAGGGAGAGTGGGACCCTCACATGGGGCTATACCACTAGGGAGCACTGCAGGGAGTGTGGGACCCTCACATGGGGCTGTACCACTAGGGAGCACTGTAGAGAGAGTGGGACCCTCACATAGGGCTGTACCACTAGGGAGCACTGAAGGGAGTGTGGGACCCTCACATGGGGCTGTACCACTAGGGAGCACTGTAGAGAGAGTGGGACCCTCACATGGGGCTGTACCACTAGGGAGCACTGTAGAGAGAGTGGGACCCTCACATAGGGCTGTACCACTAGGGAGCACTGAAGGGAGTGTGGGACCCTCACATGGGGCTGTACCACTAGGGAGCACTGTAGAGAGAGTGGGACCCTCACATAGGGCTATACCACTAGGGAGCACTTAAGGGAGTGTGGGACCCTCACATGGGGCTGTACCACTAGGGAGCACTGTAGAGAGAGTGGGACCCTCACATAGGGCTGTACCACTAGGGAGCACTGAAGGGAGTGTGGGACCCTCACATGGGGCTGTACCACTAGGGAGCACTGTAGAGAGAGTGGGACCCTCACATAGGGCTGTACCACTAGGGAGCACTGTAGAGAGAGTGGGATTCTCACATAGGGCTGTACCACTAGGGAGCACTGTAGAGAGAGTGGGACCCTCACATGGGGCTGTACCACTAGGGAGCACTGTAGAAAGAGTGGGACCCTCACATAGGGCTGTACCACTAGGGAGAAATGCAGGGAGTGTGGGACCCTCACATGGGGCTGTACCACTAGGGAGCACTGCAGGGAGTGTGGGACCCTCACATGGGGCTGTACCACTAGGGAGCACTGCAGGGAGAGTGGGACCCTCACATGGGGCTGTACCACTAGGGAGCACTGCAGGGAGTGTGGGACCCTCACATGGGGCTGTACCACTAGGGAGCACTGCAGGGAGTGTGGGACCCTCACATGGGGCTGTACCACTAGGGAGCACTGTAGAGAGAGTGGGACCCTCACTTGGGGCTGTACCACTAGGGAGCACTGCAGGGAGAGTGGGACCCTCACATGGGGCTGTACCACTAGGGAGCACTGCAGGGAGTGTGGGACCCTCACATGGGGCTGTACCACTAGGGAGCACTGTAGAGAGAGTGGGACCCTCACATGGGGCTGTACCACTAGGGAGCACTGCAGGGAGAGTGGGACCCTCACATGGGGCTGTACCACTAGGGAGCACTGCAGGGAGTGTGGGACCCTCACATGGGGCTGTACCACTAGGGAGCACTGCAGGGAGTGTGGGACCCTCACATGGGGCTGTACCACTAGGGAGCACTGTAGAGAGAGTGGGACCCTCACATGGGGCTGTACCACTAGGGAGCACTGCAGGGAGAGTGGGACCCTCACATGGGGCTGTACCACTAGCGAGCTCTGCAGGGAGTGTGGGACCCTCACATGGGGCTGTACCACTAGGGAGCACTGTAGAGAGAGTGGGACCCTCACATGGGGCTGTACCACTAGGGAGCACTGCAGGGAGAGTGGGACCCTCACATGGGGCTATACTACTAGGGAGCACTGCAGGGAGTGTGGGACCCTCACATGGGGCTGTACCACTAGGGAGCACTGTAGAGAGAGTGGGACCCTCACATGGGGCTGTACCACTAGGGAGCACTGCAGGGAGAGTGGGACCCTCACATGGGGCTATACCACTAGGGAGCACTGCAGGCAGTGTGGGACCCTCACATGGGGCTGTACCACTAGGGAGCACTGTAGAGAGAGTGGGACCCTCACATAGGGCTGTACCACTAGGGAGCACTGAAGGGAGTGTGGGACCCTCACATGGGGCTGTACCACTAGGGAGCACTGTAGAGAGAGTGGGACCCTCACATGGGGCTGTACCACTAGGGAGCACTGTAGAGAGAGTGGGACCCTCACATAGGGCTGTACCACTAGGGAGAAATGCAGGGCGTGTGGGATTCTCACATAGGGCTGTAGTACTGGGGAGCCCTGCAGGGAATGTGGGGTCCTCACACAGGGCTGTACCACTAGGGAGCACTGCAGGGCGTGTGGGACCCTCAGAAGAGGCTGTAGTAATGGGGAGAGCCTTGCAGGGAATGTGGGACCCTCACACGTTTGGCCGATTGGCACAGGAATGCCAGGAGGCCATGGGTGGCCAGGACTGGCATCTCTCCCCAGATGTAATGCTGTTACAAGTGTACTTTGTAGGGGGGCAGCACAGAAATGAGGTGCTGGATTTAGTGTGGGAGATACAGCAAAGGAGCAAACCCCTATTGAAATATATCCCGGAGGTGTGACGGATAGAGATGTGAATCGTGTCCTCGATCGTCTTAACGATCGATTTCGGCTGGGAGGGGGAGGGAATCGTATTGTTGCCGTTTGGGGGGGTAAAATATCGTGAAAAATCGTAAAAAATCGAAAAAACGTAAAATCGCAAAACCGGCACATTAAAACCCCCTAAAACCCACCCCCGACCCTTTAAATTAAATCCCCCACCCTCCCGAACCCCCCCCCCAAATGACTTAAATAACCTGCGGGTCCAGTGGCGGTCCGGAACGGCAGCGGTCCGGAACGGGCTCCTGCCACTGAATCTTGTTGTCTTCAGCCGGCGCCATTTTCCAAAATGGCGCCGAAAAATGGCGGCGGCCATAGACGAACACGATTGGACGGCAGGAGGTCCTTCCGGACCCCCGCTGGACTTTTGGCAAGTCTTGTGGGGGTCAGGAGGCCCCCCCCAAGCTGGCCAAAAGTTCCTGGAGGTCCAGCGGGGGTCAGGGAGCGATTTCCCGCCGTGAATCGTTTTCGTACGGAAAATGGCGCCGGCAGGAGATCGACTGCAGGAGGTCGTTCAGCGAGGGTTCCGGCGCCTCGCTGAACGACCTCCTGCAGTCGATCTGCCGGCGCCATTTTCCGTACGAAAACGATTCGCGGCGGGAAATCGCTCCCTGACCCCCGCTGGACCTCCAGGAACTTTTGGCCAGCTTGGGGGGGGCCTCCTGACCCCCACAAGACTTGCCAAAAGTCCAGCGGGGGTCCGGAAGGACCTCCTGCCGTCCAATCGTGTTCGTCTATGGCCGCCGCCATTTTTCGGCGCCATTTTGGAAAATGGCGCCGGCTGAAGACAACAAGATTCAGTAGCAGGAGCCCGTTCCGGACCGCTGCCGTTCCGGACCGCTGCTGGACCCGCAGGTTATTTAAGTCATTTGGGGGGGGGGGTTCGGGAGGGTGGGGGATTTAATTTAAAGGGTCGGAGGTGGGTTTTAGGGGGTTTTAGTGTGCCGGCTCACGATTCTAACGATTTATAACGATAAATCGTTAGAATCTCTATTGTATTGTGTTCCATAACGGTTTAAGACGATATTAAAATTATCGGACGATAATTTTAATCGTCCTAAAACGATTCACATCCCTAGTGACGGAGTTAAATAACTGCTTGATGGTCGATGCCGCCTTTGCACGCAGTACAGTGATAATTGAAGCCCCAGTAGAGGACCAACCGCCTGCAGGGTTACTGGTGCAGAATGGTGTACTAACTCTAGATGGGGGATGGACACAGAAAGTGTTTGTTAGGCTGAAGATTGAGTCTAACAACCCTGTCCAGTTACCCCCAGGGATCAGAGTGGCCACAGGGAGCCGAGTGAAGGCTGTGCAGAGAGTAGAACCTAAAGGGAGGTGTACCCAGATTACGGAGCCAAATGCTGTCCGGTTTGGGGACTCCCCGATTCCCCCATCTTGGAAGGCCAGATTACAGCAAAAATTAGCACAATGTGCTAGCGTGTTCTCGTGGTCTGAGTGGGATTGGGGCGTGCAAAAGGTGTAGAACACCACATACGTCTTACAGATGACACCCCGTTCCGGGAACGATCAAAGAGAATAGCCCCAGGTGATCTAGCTGATGTGAGAAGACATCAGGGATTATCACTGAACCACATAGTCCTTATACCTCCCCCATTGTGGTTGTTAGGAAAAAGGATGGGACGGTACTGTTGCGTCTGTCGGTCGCAGACGGCTGCGACTGCTCTGCCTTTACCTCTTTTCTACCCTTTTCCTCCTCCTTGGGCAAGATGTCTGCCTCCTGTGCCGAGTGCCTTAAACCTTGGCGACTCCAACTCAGCATGGACATCCCAGTCCGCCATGCTCCTTCCCGTGGCCTCCTAGGATGCGCACGCGCACGTTGCCTAAGTAACGTCATGGCAGGAAACTCGGGGGCGACCCCACCACATGACGTCAATACCTCCGGGTGTTTAAGCCTCGGCTACGCTACCTACGTTGAGTTAGCAAGGACTTCGGTTTAGCTACTCTGACTGCTCTAAGCTGCTCGCTTAGACGCTTCTCCACCCTGCGGGGAATCTCGCTCCTGACGAAGCTCTAGGCACCCGCTCCTCGGGGGCCTCTCTCTCTATTTCAGGATCTTCTGCACTATTTGGTACTCGCTCCTCAAGGGCCTATCAGTCCAGTCTACCCTGCACCACGGACCTTCGCTCCCACCATCTCCATTGCCAGGAAGACGTCCTCACTACGTTCCTGTAAGTACCTCTGCGATCCAGTTCTCCAACTCCTCCCACCAGGCTCGGCTATTCCCACACTGCGGGTCCCTATCTACCTTGAACATCTGGGTGAGACTTCTACATCTGAGACTGTCTGAGCATATTGGCACCTTGCCGGACTTCAGTGCCTTTCCTTCCTGCCTCATACCATCTATCTACAGCAGCACAATAAAGCTTTCCACCTACAAGTGTCTGCTCTCTGAGGTTAGCCTATCGCTGTGGTTCTCCACGGGGCCCCGCCCCATGGGAGGAGTCATCTCCACTGCGACTAAGGGTCCACACGATGCCACAAACACAACTGTGTGTTGATTACCGTACCCTAAATTCCAGGACCACACCTAACCAGTATACTACACCATGAGTTGAGGATGCCCTTGACTGACTGGAAATCAATGGTTCTCTGCCTGGACCAAGGCAATGGGTATTACCAAATACCCATGAGCAAGGCTGACAAGGAGAAAACCTCAATTATT
The DNA here is from genome assembly GCF_901001135.1 of Rhinatrema bivittatum. Classification (NCBI taxonomy): domain Eukaryota; kingdom Metazoa; phylum Chordata; class Amphibia; order Gymnophiona; family Rhinatrematidae; genus Rhinatrema; species Rhinatrema bivittatum. The sequence goes on along the minus strand of NW_021821120.1, from coordinate 15,198 downwards.
TGTCCACTAGGGTTTTACTAATTTAATCAACTCTCCTGGGGGTCTCAGGTGCCCCAGCTACGTTTCAAAGGTTAATGGAGAAGACTGTGGGGTACATTCATCTATTAGAAGTGCTAGTCTACTTGGATGACCTGATAGTCTTCCGGAAAACCCTAGAGGAGCATGAAGAAAGGCTACTCAAGGGACTTGCAGCGGAGCAGAAGCGGCACCAAGGAGATGGCAGCAGTTTACATACAACAAACCCCCCAGGCCAACACTGCCCACCAGACCAGTTACATCTTTTCACATGGGTGGGACTTGGGGAGGATAATAACAACTCTTGATTAAGCAGGAACTCAAGAGGTCCCTTCTATTCTATACAGTGGTATACCCCAAGCTGCCAAATATTAAATGCTCTTGCTAAGTTGTAGAAATGTATGAAGTTGTGTAGACTGAGACTACTAACCACGAGTAGATAAGCGTGCTGCTTGACATCCTATTAGCAAGGTACATTATCATATAGAAATGTATATGCTTGTATGGCCTAATAAACCTGTATATATTTGTGCATACTGCCAGCCTTGTTCACAGTCCCATTTATTTCCTGGGGTGAAGGGAGGGAAATCCCACCACTAACACCTTTTTCCCCAGGTGCAGGCACCAGGTGCCAAGAACGTGAGTCTGTCCTAGGGGGGCTCCCGCCAGGTTGGTCCCGGAGCCAGGAACGCTCCGCGAGATGAACGATCAAGGGGGCGCTACGCCAATGTGGTAGCGAAGGTAAAACAAAATTCGAAGAACGCGACTGTGTCAGTTCTGGTACTCAAAAAAGAATGCTAGGGTCCCAGACCCAATCCAGAGAGATGCAGTCCAAAACAAGATGGGGGCTAGATTTTTCCCGGCTGGAATCAGGGCTTGGCTTGGAGTCTGGAGCTGGAGCAAGGTCAAGAGCAATTGCTGGGGCAGCTGGAGCAGAGTCAGAAGCAGTGGCAGTCTCTGGGGTAACTGGAGCAAGAACTGGAACTACACAGAGAGCTGATGCTGAAATCACCAGTACCAGTGCAGAGCAGGCAATGGAGCTGTGCTGACAACTGGCACGGGATTCACTGGTGCAGAAGCAGGCACAAGAACATAAGAACATGCCATACTGGGTCAGACCAAGGGTCCATCAAGCCCAGCATCCTGTTTCCAACAGTGGCCAATCCAAGTCACAAGTAACTGGCAAGTACGCAAGCATTAGACAGATCACAAGCTACTATTCCTTATTAATTACTGTCATAGCAGTTTATGGATTTATCCTCTAGAACTTATCCAAATCTTTTTTAATCCCAGTTACACTAACTGCTGTTTCCACATCCTCTGGCAACAAATTCCAGAGCTGAACTATGTGCTGAGTGAAAAATAATTTTCTTCGATTTGTTTTAAATGTGCTACTTGCTTACTTCATGGAGTGCCCCCTGGTCCTTCTATTATCTGAGAGAGTAAATAACCATTTATATTAACTTGTTCAGTTCCTTTCATGATTTTGTAGACTTCTACCTTATTATCCCTCAGTTGTCTCTTCTCCAAACTGAACAGCCCTAACTTCTTTAGCCTTTCCTCATAGGGGAGCTGTTCCTTCCCCTTTATCATTTTGGTCGAGCTTCTCAGCACTTTCTTCAGTGCAGCTATATCCTTTTTGAGATGCGGCGACCAGAATTGTACACAGTATTCAAGGTGTGGTCTCACCATGGAGCAATACAGAGGCATTATGACATCCTCTGTTTTATTAGCCATTCCCTTCCTAATAATTCCTACTCCCCCCCCCCCCCCATACCCCTTCACTCACCCACCCACTCACACACAGGCAGTCACCTACACAGACTCTCACCCAGCCATAATATACTCAAGCTCTCACGCCAACACATACAGACAGCTTTTCAAGCCCCCACAACCAGGCTCTCACCCATCCACCCACCCAGTCATCCAGACATACATAGGTTCTCACCGCTCCCGCCACACACACACACACACACACAGGCAGGCAGCCAGCCACACACCCACACAGGCAGTCTCTCCCACACACACATACACACACAGGCAGGCAGGCAGATATGTACAGTACTCCAGCACGAGAGGCCTCGAGAGTCATAAATATTAGTGGAGATTAAGAAATGATGATCATTTTTGTTATTATGGTTTATGTGTAGTTGTTTTCAAACATTTATGGATGTTTTATTTGTAACCCACCTAGAAGAGATGATAGGCTACCCCAATCTACACGGGTATATATATTCTATTTTTATTTTAAACATGTTTGCTCTTGATTTTAGAATTTTAAAATCTGTTATAATAAAGAACGGACATGATATATTATGATACAACACTTCCAATTATGAGCAATTATAAACGAGCTACGTTACCGTAAAATCGTGGCACCTGTTTAATGATAGATTTTATTATAGTTTCCAATATTATTATTTGTGCCTTATTGTAAACCGTTATGATGGTCCCTAACTTAATGACGGTATAGAAAAGTTTTTAAATAAATAAATAAATAAACAAATAAATAAATATCGGCCTCAGACCGCAGACGAAGCCTCACTAACGCTGCACAGGCACTTCCTCCTGGCTCATCCCCTCCCTCTCTGTGACTGTAACTCTCCTCCACTTCTCTGGGCCGCCCCTCACCCTACTCCAGCACATTCCCATTGGCTGCGTACCGCTCTCACGGCTCCCCAGACTTTGCACTGCCTATTTACTCCAGGGGAGGGGAGGCCAGAAGTAATCCATGCTGCCGGCTTCCTCCGGGGCTTAAAAGAAAATAAAATGAAAATTAAGCTCCGGCCAATACTGCATGCACTGCTGCTGCAGCGGAGACTGGGGAGAGCCACGGCACCAAAGCAGCACAGCTCCAGATGCAATCCTGCTGGTCCACCTGCAGCCAGTGCAGCCAGGGGTGCTGCAAGGGTATTAGACGGACCCCTTTTCAGCTTCCAAAATTTCGATGGACCCCCACACGCTTCTCTTTAATTCTGACCTGCAGTTATATGCATATATAGAAAAGTTATTAATGTGATATGAAAGAAATAATTTAATTATATGCACACAAGATTCAGTCAGAACATAAACCACTTAGCAAATAATGCTTACGATTATATAAACTGAATACCTATAATTGCAAAGTGCAGCAATAATGAATTCATATTCAGTAACTTACGTAGTGTAACTAGAGGCAGCCACAAGCTGGATCTGTCTGGATCCGGAGTGACTGGGGGGGAATGGACTGGTAGAGGGAGAGAGAGGGAAGGGGGGACTGATGGGATGGGAGAGAGAGAGAGATATATACAGGCCAGTATGGATTGGTGGGAGAGAGAGACTGGCGGAAATGGACTGCTGGAGGGAGATAGATTGAGAGACTAGTGGGGATGGACTGGAGGAGGGAGAGAGAGAACGTCTGGTGGAGGGGGGAGAGAGAGCAATTGGTAGAGAAAGAAAGAGAGAGACTGGCAGAAATGGACTGGTGGAGGGAGAGAGAGGGAGGAGGGACTGATGGGATGGGAGAGAGAGAGAGATATTCAGGCCAGTATGGATTGGTGGGAGAGGGAGAGAGAGACTGGCGGAAACGGACTGTTGGAGGGAGATAGATTGAGAGACTAGGGTGGATGGACTGGAGGAGGGAGAGAGAGAAAGTCTGGTGGAGGGGGAGAGAGAGCAATTGGTAGAGAAAGAAAGAGAGAGACTGGCAGAAATGGACTGGTGGAGGGAGAGAGATCAATCAGCAGGGTTGGACTGGTGGAGGGAAAAAGAGAGAGAGAATGACTGGCAGGACTGGATTGGTGGAGGGAGAGAGCGGGACATGCGGTGATGGACAGGTGGAGAGAGAGGGAGGGGGACTGATTGGGATGGAGCAGAGAGAGGGAGAGACTGGCAGAGAAGGCAGAAGAAGAGATGTTTGAGACAGGCCCACATCATTGAGGGAGAAGTGAGGAGAGAGTTGGTGCAAGTATTTTCACCCAGCACCTGCTACCACCAGCATGGCCATTTTTTAAAATTATTATTAAAAAAAAAAAAAAAAAAATCACCGGTGCCAGGGAAACCACCCTGTTAGTTTGATCTTGGCGGGAGTCTAATGGCTCTCTCCACACCTTCCCGTTACCCAATTCTGAACATGCAGAAGCCCTCACTCACAAAGCAAGGGGCACTGCTACAAACATTTTGCACTGGTGTTGCATGTCAGAGGCGTCTCTAGACAGTAGCATCTTCTCTGAAATAAAGAAATCCCTGATAAAACCACCACTAAAAGTATTCAAGAGCATCAATCAGGAAATACTCTTCCATGTGGGAGTGAAGTCTGGGGTCTATATAGGACAGGACAGAATCCCAATCTAAAACTTGCACTTTAAGTTCTACAATACCCTGCATTCACATAAACTCCCCCAACAAAGGGCATAGAGCAGAATAAGGACATTTTCCCTTACTACACTGGGCAACACATTTTCACCAAAGTCATGTTACGGAAATGAAATTAGTCAATTCTTATACATTTCCATGTGCTAAACACGAATGTGACTGTGAAAATCCAAAATTGGCTCTAGTTTTTTTGTAATATGCAATAATATAATTACATCTTGAATTGTATGCCAATAGTAGGAGACCTACGGTTAATACCGTTTGAAAAATGAAGTCATAGACTATGTCTTAGATTTCTTTTTTTTTTTTTTTTTAAATTCTTTATTTATTGCTTTCAAATTATTACAATAAACATTAATAGAAAAAAGGAAAAGAAATCATATTGACAGACATTAATTGTTAATAAAATCGTACAAATTAATAATATTTAGGAATACCTTTTATACATCTAATGTCTGTCTCAAATGATTATTTAAGGTAATATAAGTGGAATCCTTAAATTTAATGAACGGATCAAAGGAAAAAAGAAATAACATTCATCTTTAAGCATTTACATTTTGAACCCGTTAACATTCTTTTTACCAGTCTATTTTCCTTCAAGGAGATCTTTTAAACCCTCTGGATCTATAAAGGAATATTTCTTACCCTCAAGTCTCACCATACATTTACAGGGGTACTTTAAGCTAAAATACCCCCCTTTATCTAGCACCATCTTCCTTTATTGTAAAAAGTTCTTTCTACGAATCTGTGTAGACCGAGTAAGGTCAGGGTAGATCCATATTTTTTGGCCATAAAAATTCTCTGCTCTATTACAAAAAAATAGTCTCATAATATTTTCTCTATCTGTGGAGAAGGCAAGTTGAACCAAGAGTGTTCTCCTTGATCTTACTTCCAACTCATCTTGTGACTTCTGAAGCAAATCAGATAAATCAATTGAGTCTCCCCCACCATCTTTCTCTTTGAACTCTTCTGATTTTGATTTTCCCATTTCTATTTCTATCTTTTTATCTCTCAAATAAAAAGTTTTTACAATTACTGGTAGTACTTTTTCGGACATCTTTAATATTTGCATTAAATAATTTCTAAATAACTCTGATGGATCCATTTTCTTAATTAATGGGAAATTATTCACCCTCAAATTTAAAGATCTTACTGTATTCTCTAGATTCTCTATTCTCTTGTTCACCTCATCTTCTATTTTTATTTGATGGACTTGAATTTTCTCAACATGTAGGACTCGAGTTTCTAATTCATTTATATTCCCTCTTTGCTTCCCTATTTCATTGGTATTAATTACAAGTGAGTTAGAGGTTTTTAAAACAACCTCTGTTAAATTATTTATTGAGACATCCAGTTTTGCCATATAGTTCCACAGAGACTCCAATGTAATATTTGCAGGTTTCTTTGGTATAGCGTCTCTCTTTATAATTATACTTATATTTTCCTGGTCTCCCATTTCCGACTCAGGAGTTTTTGGGGTGCTTGCATCTTGTGGCAAAGGACTAAGAGTGCCCATTAAATCTAGTTGTTTCCTTTCCAATTGCTGTGTTCGTTCTACATTCCCTTGAGGATTTTCAAACTTCCCTCGAAGATCCGGAGGGGTCAGTATCATCTCTTGTAGGCCACCTGGGTTCTCTGGGGTTTCCCCCATTTCTTTCCCAGGGGGTGTTGGTGGAGCTGGAGCACCCGGGCTAAGAGATGTTACTAAGGCTAGAGGAGATTCGCTCCGTTCTAGCGTTCCTCCCACAGCAGCCTGCTCGCACGGGTTTTTTTTCGGGTCCAGCCAGTCTAATACAGTTTTTTGTCCACTTTCTTGAGAAGCCACATCGCTGGAAGGCCTTAACTTAGCCTTCCGTTTCATATGTGGCATAACAAGGAAATAACCAATACTCTGAAGGACCTAAAACTCATATCAGGTGGTTAAATGCAATTTAATAATAAGGTTTCCACTTGTGGAGGCTTCAGAAGAAAAGCTTATATTTCCTACCTGAGTCCACTTTCAATCACACAGACCAGACTATTCGTTTAGCTCTGTATCTGCGATTCCCGGCGATTCCCGTCGAAGCCCGTCAAAGCTCTGCTTTGACGTGCGCCCCTTGAGCGCGCGCAGCTTTAGCAGCGCGCCGGCGTCGACTGCGTGCCACAGACACTGTATCTTTTCTAGTCGCTTCCTGGTTCCGCCTCTCCTCGATAACCAATAGGAAACAGCGTTTTCGAGTGATGTTCCGTTGGGGCCAATCAGATCACCCCCGGGTTCAGCTGGTCAAACAAGAGGAAATTCAGATAAACGAGAGAAGGGAAGCCTCAGGTAGGAAAAAGCCAGGTCTCTTCTGTCTGCCTCAAAACTTTGGGTAGACGCTGTAGCTTTTCAAGTCGCTTCCTGGTTCCGCCTCTCCTCGATAACCAATAGGAAACAGCGTTTTCGAGTGATGTTCCGTTGGGGCCAATCAGATCACCCCCGGGTTCAGCTGGTCAGACAAGAGGAAATTCAGATAGACGGGAAGCCTCAGGTAGGAAAAAGCCAGGTCTCTTCTGTCTGCCTCAAAACTTTGGGTAGACGCTGTAGCTTTTCAAGTCGCTTCCTGGTTCCGCCTCTCCTCGATAACCAATAGGAAACAGCGTTTTCGAGTGATGTTCCGTTGGGGCCAATCAGATCACCCCCGGATTCAGCTGGTCAGACAAGAGGAAATTCAGATAAACGAGAGAAGGGAAGCGTCAGGTAGGAAAAAGCCAGGTCTCTTCTGTCTGCCTCCGTCTTAGTCTTAGATTTCTTTGCTTGTCTCTTGTACACCTGTTCGGGAGCATCTCTGCGGAGTGTCCAGCAGTAGTCAGCCAGCGTGAATATTTCAAATGCTCACCCTTTCCTACTGGGCTTCATATAGTACACTGCTGACGTCAGCTTACTCAGCAGCAGCATGGCAGTAGAACTGCATTGCATCAGAAAATGATGTAATAAACTCTGGATGATGTGTGCATGATGGTATTATGCAATATGATGCAATATTACATCATTCTAGGCTTATTTACAGTCCTACTGGATAAATTTACATGACTAAACATGGAAAGTGAACTATATTAAATATCTTCAAAACGAGAGCCAATAAAAACTTTTCATGGTCATATTCGTGTTCAGCACATCAAGATACTACAGATTAGGACCTTTTTAGGTCAGTAACACTTTCATTGTTGCCCAGTGTTCACCATGGAAAAATAATATTCACATTCTGGTGTCCCCTCAGTAGCAGCAAAACGTATTCCTTCTACTGCCAAGAACGTTGTAAAATAATACAAAATCTTGCAAAAAATGTACTCAGAACATATATATAATACCCTAACCGACAGACTGAAACAGTAACAACCCTACCTATGAAAAGGCAACACTGCAAACATTACACCAGACCCTAAAACACCAAAACACCTCCTATTAGGAAAACAGAATAAGTCAGGCTGCAATAGATCCCTATATAGAAACTACAAGCTAGCAGAATACTTCACCTCAGTTTCACATGCAGAACACAGACAGACCCTTGCCAAATGCAGAAATAAAGTAGAAATACAAATATGCAGAGAAAAACTAAACTGGAAATCACAAAAAGCTAGAATCTGTATGCAGTGCAACAATGAAAAAACAGAAATATCACCATTCCTCATAAAACATCAAACAATTCAATCAAGAAATATAAAACATCAATCATAATTATAAAAAGAATAGATATTTCAGAACATCTGATAAATGGAATAACATTCAATAATTAAAAACTTATAAAAATGTTTAAAAATTTACCAAACACCAATAAAATACTTCAAAACAGCAGACACATTAAATAACAATAATTACAATTAATAGGGATAAAAAAAATCCTCCACTCTCCATACCTAGGAACTTTTGATTTCCTGTCACTCTGAGATATCAGCACGAAAACCTTATCCTCCCTCTGTCATATATACACATTCAATAACACACATATGTAATTTTCTCTCTCTCTCACACACACACACACACACTCTTTCTCTCTCTCACACACACATACTCATGCCATTTCTTACACACACATGCCATTTTTTATACACACACACTCATACACATACTCTCACACTCCCTCGCTCATACACACACATATACTTTCTTACATACTCTCTCACATACAAACACATATACTTTCTTACATACTCTCTCTCTCACATACAAACACAAGCATGCACACACACATACACACACATATTCTCCCACAGACTCCCTCACTCCCACATGCTCTCTCTCTCTCTCACATAAACACAGGCTCTCACTCCCATGGGCTCCCTCACACACATGCTGTCTCTCCCATCGGCTCCCTCACACACCACACACATACACTCTCTCACAGGTTTTCACTTCCATAGGCTCCCTCACATATATACATTCTCTCTCTCACACAGACACACATAGGCTCTACCTCACACACACACATAGGTTTATAATCCCTCAAGTTCCCTGACATACGCTTTCTTTCACACATACACATATTACTCTCTCTCCTTTAGACTCCCTCACACACATAAATGCTGTCACACATACACAAAGGTTCCCTTCCTCACACACACTCCCTCACATACACACATATTCTCTCAATTTCACAGGCTCTCTTTCACATACACGTGCTGTCACAGACACACACAAAGGTTCCACGCACACAGGGCCGGTTTTTAAGAGGTACACGTGGGCGTAGATTTGTGTGCGCAACCCGGCGCGCACAAATCTACGCCCGATTTTATAACATGTGCGCGCCCCCCAGCCCTACCTAAACCCCCCCCTGACCTTTGTTTTTAAAGTTGTGCCTGCCTCTGGGCAGGCGTAGGTTGCGCACGCCGGCCGAGTGCTGGTGCGAGATCCCCTGGCCCTAGAGGCCCTATGGAGGCCTCTGGCCACACCCCCACCCTGGACCACCCCTGCCCCGCCCCTTTTTCAAGCCCCGGGACATATGCACATCCCGGGACTTGCGTTGCGTCGCCAGGCCCTATGCAAAATAGGCTTGGCGCACGTAACCCCCCAGCTGGATTTACGTGCGCAGGGCTTTTAAAATCTGCCCCACAGGCTCTCATTCCCACACGCTCCCCCCTCACACACATTGTCTCACAGTCTGTCTGTCTCTCTCTTTCACATACACACACACACATGCTCTCATTCCCACAAGCTAACTTACACACATACATATTCTCTCTCATACACACAGTCACATACACATGTTCTCAATCCCACAGGCTCCCTCTCTCTCACACACACACATATATGCTCTCAACATCACATGCTCCCTCTCACATACACATGCTATCACACACACAGGCTCCCTCACACACACACATGTTCTCATGCCTACAGACTATCTTAAACACACACATTCATTCTCACTCATACACACATGTTCTCAACCCTCCAGGTTCCCTCACACACATACACACACATATGCTCTCAATTCCAGTCTCCTCTTTTCTCTCTCTCACACAAACACACACACACACAGAGTCTCTCTCTCTCACAAACTGGTTCTCACTCTCTAAGGCTCAGAGACATACATATGCTCTCACTATCCTAGGCTCTCTCCCTCCCCCCCCCCCCCACAAGTTCCTGGAGAAATTAATAAACTGTTATTAACAGATAGACTTGAGGAAAGTCACTACTTATCCTTGGATGTCAGCAGTATGTAATCTATCTACTGTTTGTGATCCTGCCAGGTACTTGAGAACTGGATTGGTCACTGTTGGAAACGGAAACAGGATACTGGGCTTGATGAATCCTCATTCTGACTCAGTATGGCAATTCTTATGCAACAATCTCTATGCTAAATCACACACAAGTACTCACCCATACACATGCTGATTCACTCACATGATTTCTTTCATATTCATAAAGATACTGACTCACTTGCATACTCATTCTTTCATGCTCACACACATGCTCACTCATACACTCACTATTGCACTCACACTCTCTCTCTTACTCTCAAGCACCTGCTTACTGATTCACTCACACAATCTATCAAAAACATGTTGTGCTGTGGACCCTTGAACCAAGGGGGAGTTGACGCTACCTGTAGGGAGGAGCCTCACAGGTATCCACCATTGGTAGGCGGAGCTGGTGGAAGCAGAGACCCTGCTGGAGCTTCATCAATTCCAGCCCACATTCCCTTTAGGTTGAGCCTTTGGGTGCTGGGGCCAGCTGGTCTTAGGTGGGGCCTCGGCGATGGTGGAAATCCAGGTAGTCAGGAGCATTGCGGCCAGCATGCCAAAGAGCCATCAGAGAAACAGCCACAGGTCCGGAGGAGCTAAGCGAAGTAGGAACATAGGCCGAGGCAGAGGCAGGGGCAGGAGGCGAAGCTCAAGGTCAGAGTCCGGGCAATGGTTGAGGCAGGCGGTGAGAAGTGAAAGGTCGAAGTCCAGTCCAGTGTCAAGACAAGAGCAATCCGAAGGAGAAGGAAAGTGGACCACAGGAACTAACTGAAGAGCTGGGGAACTCAGACAAAATGCTACTCTGAAAGGAGCTGACCTATTGCCAAAGCAAGGGTTGAAGGCATGGGCTGGCCTTAAGTAATCCCAGAGAGATGAGGTCACACGCTCGCTGCTGGCCCTTTAAGAAGGGGAGGATCGGGCACACGTGTGCTTAGGAGAGCGGCACATCGGGGCCAGAGAGATCGCAGCGGCAGTCAAGTGAGTAGGGGAAGGGCTCCGTTTGGAGCTCTCGCGCAGTGCCCAGACTTCCCCAACGTCAGGGACTGCCGAGGTGAGTGTGGCAGTTCGCAGGAAGCCAGAGGGTTTAGGGATGAGTCTCATGGAAGTGTCTGAGGAGGCTTTTGTCCAAAATATTGGAGGCAGGTTCCCAGATATTTTCTTCTGGCCTGTATCCTTCCCAAGAAAGGAGGCACTCCCATCTCTTGCTGCATTTCCTTACATCCAAGACCTCTCTTACTTGGTACGTAGTGTCATTTTCTTAAGAGATCTCCTGTGGTTGTGGTGCCTTCCGAGAGGGTCAATAGAGTATCACAGGTTTCAGGAGCGAAACATGGAAAGAGTTGTGAATGCTTAAGGATGCGGGTAACCGAAGTTGATTTGTTACTGGCCCAATCTGTTGCAGCACCGTAAATGGCCTCATGTACAAAGGCGCAAGCTGCACGGAGGGAACTCAAAGTCGGATGTGGCGAGTACTGAGCCATACCTTTTAGTTTTTAGGCCCGCTTTCTGGCGCATCTGCTGAGTATGACACCATAGTTTTTGGATTTCTTGCGCCGACAGTTGAGTCGCTGGTGAAGGAACTGTTAGAGGAAGAAGTAGAGGAGGTAGCGGTTGTCTAAGGTTTACTATCATTTATATACCGTTGTCTCGGCACAGCCTTCACAGCGGGTTAACGTTTCAATAAAATAAATAAAAGCAATGAGGTTACAATCGTATCGTAAAATAAAGAGTAACAGCTAAGAATTAAAAGATCAGAAATTACAAAAACACACTAGCTGTTAAAATAGAGATAAAAGCTAAAAGTAAAGTATACTAAAAATGAGTGTTAGATAGTTAAAAGGTACTAAGAACACATGTTTAGCATTCAGGAATAATAGCTAGAGAGGAAGTGCTGTACATGTTAAGTCAGTATGCATGCCTATTTCTCGTTTTCAGTGTAAGCAGCATTGAACAGCCATGTCTTAAGATCAGCTTTGAACTTGTTTTTATCCTGTTGCAGCTGTAATCGAGATGGTAGCCAGGGTCGGATTGGCCTATCGGGGGATCGGGCTTCCATCACGTGATTTTTTTTTTTTTTTTTTTACTTCCCGGCCAAAGACAAGAAGAGGGTCTGCTGGTGCTGCGGCCCGAAGAGAAACCTGCGGGCAGGGCCGGCGGAAGCACTAGGCCTAGGCCTAGGGCGCCGAGTATTAGGGGGCGCCACGAGCAGTGGTATCCCGAGGGGAGCCAATGCCCTCGGGCGCAGGGAGGCTCATGCAGCGCAGCGACACGCATATAGCAGGCAGATCGGCAGGGCCGTGGTGAGGCTCACTTCACCACGGCCCGAAGAAAAAGATTGCGTTTAAACGCGCTGATGCTCCTCCTTCCTGCCTGTGCGGCCCCGGAAGTAAACGTTGCCGGAGCCGCATGGGCAGGAAGGAGGAGGAGCATCAGCTCATGCAGAAGAGGAGCAGCGCTTACGGGCCGCCGCAAATCCCAAGTCACAGCGGCCCGAGAAGAGGAAGAGGCCCGGTAGCAGGGCCGCCGCGGCCCGAGAAGATCAGGGCCGCTGCAGAGCCCATCCTGCGGCGACCCGCGAAGAGGAGGCCCAGAGGTGAGAAGGAGGCTGAGGGTCTGTAGAGTGTGTGTGTGTGCGTGTATGAGATGAGTTGAGAGACTGTGTGTGGGAGTGAGGACCTGAATGTTTGCAGAGACTGCATGTGAGAGCCTCTGTGTGTGTGAGAGAGACAGCATGTGACAGTGAGAGCCTGTGACGGTGAGAGCCTATGCTTGAGCAAGACAGCATGTGGGAGTGAAGAGACTGTGTGTATGAATGATTGTATGGGAGAGAGCATATGACAGTGAGAGCCTGTGCTTGAGCAAGACAGCATGTGGGAGTGAGAGAGAGCCTGTGTGTGTGAGAGTCAGACAGCATGTGCAAGAGAGAGACTGTGTATGAATGATTGTATGAGAGAGAACATGTTGATGGTGAGAGCCTATGCTTGAGCAAGAAAGCATGTGGGAGAGAGAGAGAGCCTGTGTGTGTGAGAGTCAGACAGCATATGCCAGTGAGAGACTGTGAGTATGAATGATTGTATGAGAGAGAGCATGTGACAGTGAGAGCCTGTGTGTGTGTGTGAGAGAGAAATGCATGTGAGAATGAGAACCTGTCTGTTTGAGAGAAGAAGATGGAGAGAAAAGAAACAGAAAAAAGACAATTATAAAAGGAACTGGCAAAAAAATATGAAAGGGAAGGTGAAAAAAAAAAAAGCCTGTGACCAACCCAATTAGAAAACTAAGATCACACAGCAAAGGTAAAAAAAATAAATAAATTACTTTTTAGTGTTTGGCACATGTAATCTTTGGGAATGTGCAAGAGTAGCACTTCTCTATGTGGATCTCACAATGTACGAGATCAGCATGGAGAAGTGGAAGCCCACGGGGCCTGCACAGAGGAGGCAGCAGAATGGGCTTCAGTGCCAATAGCAGCAATCAGCACCTCCCCAATAGCCATGTGGCAGCAATGACAGTGGCAGCAGAGGAATGAGAGAGGCTCCGAGGTTGCTGGCAAAAGAGAGGGGGTCTGCCTTTAGTGTGTGCATGTGTATGAATGGGAGTCTGCCTGGGGGTGTATGTGTGTGAATGCATGGGTGCCTGCCTGGGGGGTCTGTTAGATTGTACTCTGCGTCGATCATGTTTTGGAGATTGTGGATTTAAAGCTTGATAAATAAATAAAATAAATAAACTGACATGGCTGTAAGCAGCTTTCCAGCATTATTTGAATCCTATCTACATGAAAGTTAAAATCCCCAATAATAATTCAATTACTGGATTTAAGATGCAAAACAGCCAAATATCAGCTAATTCATAAACTGAAGAAGCTAATGAGCCTGGGGGACAGCAATTTAAACAAAAGGAACAATTTAACATCTTCACTGCATCTTCTGACACATTAGATAGATCCAAAGAGATCTTTGAGGGGGTCAAAGGTAATCCTATAATATAACAAGGACACCCCATACCCCTCTTGTTTTCTCTCTCTTGTCCTTCATACGCATAACCTGATGGGCACTGCTGATTAAATAGTATAACGTCAACATCAGCGTGCCAAGATTCAGTACAAAACAGAGCATCTAAGTCATTATCTAAAATTAACACAGTAACATATTCACCTTTTTTTTTTTTTTTTTGACAGATCTGGCATTCACATAGCCTATCAAACGGCCTCTGTCTCCAGCCCAGACTCAACCCCATTTTCAAAACATTCAGGAAAATATCTGAACTATCTACCTACAGAAAAGAAACAGTGAATGCAATGCTTGTGCAACCTATTGTGACAGCCCCATGCCCTGTAAGAGTTGGGATCACACAGAACTACCCATAATGGGACTCTAAAGTTAGTAGCCAGGTTCCCAATTTCACACATTCCATAAAAAGTGGTCTCCGATGGCCAGGTACATGACACCATCAATCAATAAGTCATAATTAAAAACAATGAAATGGTAAAAATATTCAGATAATCACCTTACATTTTGTGCACTTAAACCCAGGATCGATGATGATACAATTCAACGATCGCCCTTAGAAGCATCAGAACGTATGTGCATAACCCACACATTACACACCAAGGAGCCACAAGGGGTAGGCCCTTAGGCAATGGCCTTAGGCTGTTGCCCATTTATGGGAGGCCCCTAAGTAGTGAGGAGGGTGGCAATGCCGACAGATTATGTCACCCGCACTTAGGATCCACCAACTGGAAACTACTCAGGAAGTGATGTTAAGGAAAAATCTTCAAGGCAGAGCAGGAACAGTGATTCCTAATGTGCACTGAGAGGAAGACATTTTTAACAATCTGTCTGTGTTTCTTTTTGCTGGATTAGTGAAGACATCTGGAAATCCCTATGGGCTTCGATGTCGGGAATAGAACGCAGGAGCATGGGTCAAAATGTGGCTCCAGCACTCCCCAGTGATCACCTGAGTTCAGTTACCTGCAGACTTGGGAACTTGACAGATTTGGTCTGCAGACTCTGGAATTTTAAAGGAATTGCCGGGTCTCCGAGTCAACATCTGAAAACTCCAACTGCTGCGGCAAAGGCGGGCCCCGGAATAAAAAGGCTTGTCTGTGCTGTGCTCTGAAGAATGGAAGGA